>NW_026992385.1:0-96780 GCF_028769735.1 Zonotrichia leucophrys gambelii | reverse complement strand
GCACCTGTGGGAGTACCAGCATTCTACCAGCATTCTGAGATAGACAGAGACTGAAACTTTTAACCCTTTCTTTCATGATTGGGGCCTTGCAAAAATGCTAATCCTCCTCGAAGCTGAATAAGAAGGGAGATAAGAGATGAGATGAGACAAGGACCTGGCCCGAAGGACGTGGAGATGATTGAATGGGAAGAGATGATTTGGAGTGGCCTTTTGGCTGGACTTTTCTTGTGGCCATGGACTCAGTTGTTCCTGTGACACAGACTGCACTTAGGGGGAAGCAGTGGCTCAAAACCAGGAGGGTTCTTCGTGAGGACCCCCCGGCCCCAGGGGGTTGGAAAAATATGGGGGGGACAGATGTCCCAAAGCAGAGACTGTGCCTTTTTGGAGTGAGACAAGGCATCCTTGAAAGACAACCCTAAGAGCAGCTCTGGCCATGCGTCAGTGGTGAGAGCACTGGGCATGGAAGGAAGATGTCACAAGCGGCAAAAGGACTTTTTCCGGGCGGTGCCGAAGTGACAGGGAAGCACACGAGGTTTCAGTGTGTTTCCGGGGGAAGCCTATGGAACAAGAAAGACTCCTTTCCTCTTCATGAACTGCAGTTTGAGTGTACTAAAGTGCGGGGCCAAGGCTGGGCAGTTGATGATTTGGGAGAATGTATCGGATTGGGAAAGTCAGGTAGTGGGGAGGGGGAAAGTTTTTTTGTAAGATTTTCAATTTTTTTTTTTCTTTTCCTTATAGTCTTTCCCTATTTTCCTGTAGTTTAGATAATAAAGTGTTCTTTATGTTCAAGCTAAAGCCTGTTTTGCTTATTCCGGGTCACATCTCACAGCAGACACCAGGGTGAAGGCAGTTTCATGGGGGGCACTGGCTCTGTGCCAGGCTCAAACCATGACAGCAATTAAAGAGGAAAATGAAGATCAAGGAAATGATACAGAAAAACTGCCTTAAGCTGACAAAGTCAGGATACAATCTGACACTATATTGGCAAGGGTGGTGGCTGCAGTCCCATTAAATGGTGGCTGCAGTCCTGTTGGAGAGATGAACGTGGTTCTGTCAGAGCAGTGATCCTGCAGAAAGGTCTGGTCTTCCTCTCAATGTCCAGTGAGGGTTATGGAGCTCTTGTCCTCTGGGAATCCAGTAGGCAAGCTGCTCCTGGTGTTGCAAGGCTCAGTTGATATCCAGGTAGGAATGCTTGGATCCTCCCCCTGCGCAGAGCATCCCACAATGGGATGATGGAATTTTATCAGTCCTGCAGTGACACTCAATGGCCCATTCACAGAAGATATCTCCCCTGGAGGCCGTTATCAGGGCTGAGTCATGGAAGAGATAAAGAACCCTGCCCCACCTGTTTACAGCAGTTGATGAAGATGGGGATTGAAAACATGCATTTGGTTACATCTTGCATTGCAACCTGAAACAGTGGGGTAATCCCTGCTCAGGGGGTGAACACCACCCCCCTTACCCAAACTGGCTCAGCTGTAAAACCTCCACCCTGGGAATGCCACACACACAGGGGACAATGTCACATTTGCCCTGCCCCAGGGGAGGTCTGTCCCTGTCACTCAGTTTTTCTCCTCCCCTTTTCTCTTTCTTTTCATCTCTCTCTCTACCTCGCATTTACTGTTCAGTAAAATCCATTTTGTATTTGGTCTCATTAGCACCTTAACTGGGGCAGAGGCATCTCTCCGAAAATTTTCTTAGCCAGATTGAAACATTATTTTGGCACAGTGAGTTCAGGGCACTGTTCTCTGACTCCAAGTGCCTTTGACAACAGCATGGTTCCCTCCGAGGAGCAGGTTGTGGTTCTTTCTGGAAGAACTCTTGGAAACTTGGACACAGTTCCTCCTTCCTCTTGTGGAACTTATGGGAGAACTGATGAAAAAAATGGCTGATGTGTTAACCAGGGAAAAAGGGAATATTTTGTTTTCCTTCCTTGAAATGTTTGTTAAAATAACAAGAGGAAAGGGAGCAAATGATACTGTGAGACTGACAAGGTTCATTCACCCCATGGTCAGGAACACAAGGCTGCTGAAAGTCCCAGAAGAAGCCCAGCTCAAGTAGCTAAATTCCCAAATAACTCCAACCAGGGGTCTCCGGGAGGATTCTTTGAGAGAGTGTTCAGAGCTGGGAGATTCCAGACTCGAGCCCCGGATATCTCCGGGCCTTCCAAGAGGAGCTTTTTCAGGGGGAGGGGAGGGTCGATCGCCCCTCGGGAGGGTCCCGGGGTGTCCACGTGGGGATGGCCTGGTACCAACGGGGCGGGACATTGGTTTTGGGGATCCCCGTGAGAGCCGGGGCTGTGGAACGGGGGACCCCCGGGGCAGGGAGAGGGGAAGGGGCGATACCAGAGCTGGGGGACCCCCGGCAGCCCGGAGATGAGGCGGGGACGGGACCCCCTGACCCTGACAGGGGTGTCCTGGGGTGACATCATGGTGCTCGTACCCTCATGGGTCTGTTTAGCCCAGAAATGAGTTCTGCACCTTTAAGGCTGGTTCTGAGAGAGAAGGGAAGGAGGAAGAAGCTGCAGTTTGTTTTCAGAAACTGCACTCACTCCTCTACAATAGAGCTGCTGGATGGACAGACAGCAGGACAGATCTCTCCTTTGCTTTTAGTCAGTTTTTAGGTCTCTGAGGCAGAGAAGTTCCCTGGACTCTGACTTTTCTTTTTCTTCGGAGCTGTTTAAACCTGCTCTGGACTGAACAACCAGAATACCACCAGCAGCTCTTCCCTGAGGCCCACCAGGATAAGCCTGGGCCTAGGCATTCCCAGCGCTGGACAGACTGATAAGAGACTGATAATAAACAGATAAGAGACTGATAAGCTACTGATAAGGCACTGATAAGACGCTGAGTGCAAGGAGCTACAACCCAAGGAGGGACTTTCGGAGTTTGTCATCTATTTTGGAGCAGCAGGAAGTTTTATTGCTTAATATTGTTCAATTTTTGTGCTGGTGAATGCTTTTCCTGTAAAATAAAGTTTTTTCATACTTTTCTCCCCAGAAATATTTTCCCGGACTGGCTGAGGGTGGGGCTGCTGAATCGGCATTCTAGAGGAAACTCTTTTTGGAGGGTTTCAACCAAATTTGACCTAAACCAGGACAGATTGGTGGAAAGAAGGGGGAATCCCAAGTGGCTGGATTGAGGGGAGGCTGGAGATGGGGACCTTGGGACCCCAGAACCTCCCAGAATCCCTAAGCAGGACCCTGGATGGGGGGAATCCCCAGGACCCATGGGATCCCCAGCAGCCCTGAGAGAGGGGACCACCAGAAACCAAGAGGGATGAGACTGGAAATGGGAAACTCCTTGTGGGTTTTTTTTCATTCACTCTTGATTTTTGGAGGTTTTTATGCACAGCAGGTGACTTCTAGAGATAGACTTGGGTGGGAGGAATCCCCAGCCCAAGGCATTCACACCTTGTTTTTCCTCAAACCAGGATTTCCCCCAAACCTTCCCACCGTGACACCCCCCCTGTCCCGCTCTGGGTGAGCTCAATCCCAAACCTGACCCCAATCCTGGTCTCAGTCTCACTCCATGTTTAGACACACTCAGTTGTGTATTTATTCTCATCCCAGTCCCAAACTCATCTATCCCAAGCCCAGCCCGAAAGGTAATCCCATGTCTAGCCCTAACCCCAATCCCAGCTCTAATCCGAATCTCAGCTCCAACTCCAAGCCCAGCCCCAATTCCAGCCCCTTCCTAAATCCTCAGCCCCAAAGCAAATTCTAGGTTCAGCCCTTCTGGGGGTTTGGGGGTGTCTCTGTCCCTCTGACCCCGATGATGTTTGGGTGGGGTCACAGCAGGGCTGAGAGGGACAGAGACCCCCCCGGCCTCCCCAGGTGTGAGAAGGTCGGAGAGCCCCCCCAGCCCCGAGCACCCTCAGCGGTGAGAGGGACACAGAGCCCCTGGTCCCCAGCCCTGCACAGGCATTGCCTGAGGCCAGAGGGATGGAGACCCCTTGAGCATCCCCCAGGGTGAGGGGACAGAGACCCCTGAGCATCCCCTGGCACAGGGTGAGAGGGAGGGAGACCCCCCAGGCATTCCCTGGGGTGAGAATGATGGAGAACCCCTGAGGAATGGCCTGGGGGGACAGGGACAGGGGCAGGGACACCCCTTGGGGAATGGCCTGGGGTGACAGGGACATTAAAAACACCCCCAAACCCCTCCCAAGCATCCCCCAGTGTGAGAGGCACAGGGACCCCTTAAGCCTCCTCTGTGCACTGGACAAAATAAACTTGGCAGAAATCAAACTTGACTCTGCAAAATCACTTTGAAGAATATTTGCTCTTCCCACAAGTAACTTGGGATGAAAGCGCAAACAAATCCCAAATATGAATAAACCGACATTCGAAGAAGTGATGTGGCAATTCCAATATTCATTGCTTCCTGCACAGCTCCAGCTCAGCTGCTGGCAGGTTCCGATAACAGGAAAGTGGAAATTTGGCCCAATACAGATTATTAAAAGGAATGGAAAGCTCTGAGTAGCAGTCACAAAGGTGACAGGGATAAAGAGAAAAATGATTGTCACATTTGGTAAAGCCCCCAAGCCTGGGAATTCAGGACTTATTCGGAAATTGATCTACTTGAGCTGGCCTTCTTCTGGGACTTTTAGCCGCCTTGCGTTCCTCACCATGGGGTGATTGAACCTTGTCAGTCTCACTGGTAAGATTTGCTCCGTTTCCTCCAGTGATTTTAACAACTTTATAAGGAAAGACAGCAAATTATTTTCTTTACACTGGCCACCCATAAAAGCCATTTTCCTCATCATTTCTTCCATAAAGAAATAAAATTTCTATAAGCTCCATAAGCTCCGCAGGAGGAAGGAGGGACTGTGCCCAAGTTTCCAAGAGTTCTTCCAGAGAGAACCACAACCTTGTCAGTGGAGGGAGCCATGATGTTGTCAAAGGCACTTGGGGTCAGAGAACAGCACCTAAACACACTGTGCAAAAATAATGTCACAGTCTGGTTATGCAAATTGTTAGAGATTCCTCTGCCCCAATTAAGGTGCTAACGATACCAAATGCAAAATGGATTTTATTGAACAGTAAATGTGAGGTAGAGAGATGGAAAGAAAGAGAAAAGATGAGTGACAAGGGACAGAGACCTCCCCTGGGGCAGGGCAAGTATGGCATTGTCCCCTGTGTGTGTGTGGCCTTCCCAGGGTGGGGGTTTTACACATGAGCCAGTTTGGGTAAGGGGGGTGGTGTTCACCCCCTGAGCAGGGATTACCCCACTGTTTCAGGCTGCCATGCAAGATGTAACCAAATGCATGTTTTCAATCCCCATCTTCATCATCTGCTATAAACATGTGGGGCAGTGTTCTTTATCTCTTCCATGACTCACCCCTGATAACGCCCTCCAGGGGAGATATCTTCTGTGAATGGGCCAATGAGTGTCACTGCAGCACTGATAAAATTCCATCATCCTATTGTGGGATGCTCCGCCCAGGGGGAGGAACCAAGCATTCCTACCTGGATATAAGCTGAGCCTTGCTACAACCAGGAGCAGCTTGCCTACTGGATTGCCAGAGGACAAGAGCTCCATAACCACCACTGGACATTCAGAGGAAGACCAGACCCTTCTACAGGATCACTGCTCTGACAGAATCACGTTGATCACTCCAACAGGACTACAGCCACCATTTAATGGGACGGCTGCCACCACCCTGACCAACAGGGTGTCAGGTTATATCCTGACTTTGTCAGTTTAAGGCAGTGTTTCTATATCGTTGCCTTGATCTTCATTTTCTTTTAAACTGTAATTGTGGTTTAGACCCTTTCCTAAGTTTGCCTTAAACCCAGTGCAAAACTCAATGTACTCATCCCTTGTTATTCTCCCAAAACAGAATTGCCCATCCCCAAACCTTTGCCAGATGGAAAAGCAGGCTGCGAGGAAGAGGAAGGATCCCCGGGACACCCAGGCAGGTGAGGAGGAAGTCAGTGCCCCTTTCCCCCTCTCTCCTTCCCCATCTCCCAGCCCAGCACAGCCCCTGGCTGCAGGACAACCCTGCTGCCAACCCCGTCCTGCTGGGGATGCACTGGGGGGATCTCCTTCCCCTTCCCTCTGGCACTGGGGCAAATCCCATCCTCTCCTTGTCTTTCCTCCCCCAGACAATAAACTGAGGATTGGGACCAGGGATGACAAATCCCCACGGCAGAACCTCGTGGAAGAGGCTGTTATGAGTGACTCCAGGGCACAGGAATCCAACGGAGAGGAAACTCCCCAGAGATTCCATAGGAAGAGGGGCTCCAAACCCAGTCTGGGGTGCTCTGAGGAGGAAAGACCCTCCCTGAGCCAGGAAGGTGGACAGAGCTTCAGCCAGAGCTCAGAGCTGGTGGTCCATGAGCAGCTTCATGATGGGGAGAAGCCCCACAAGTGCTTGCAGTGTGGGATGAGCTTCAGGCAGAGCAGCACCCTGATCAGCCACCAACGCATCCACACTGGGGAATGGGCCTACGAGTGTGGGGAGTGTGGGAAGGGCTTCAGCTACAGGTCAGAACTCATCAGGCACCAACGCATCCACACAGGGGAGAGGCCTTACGAGTGTCCCCAGTGTCAGAAGAGGTTTCGGACCAGCTCCAATCTCCTCCAGCACCAGCAGATTAACACAGAGGAGAGGCCCTTACACTGCCCTGAGTGTGGAAAGGGCTTCAAGAACAACTCCAACCTCATCAGGCACCGGCGCATCCACACCGGGGAGAGGCCCTACGAGTGCCCAACCTCTGGGAAGAGGTTTCAGAGCAGCTCCAATCTCCTCCTGCATGAGTGGATTCACACGGATGAGAGGCCCTTCCGCTGCCCTGAGTGTGGGAAGGGCTTCAAGCGCAACTCCCACCTCATCACCCACCAACATATCCACACCGGGGAGAGGCCCTACGAGAGTCCCCAGTGTGGGAAGAGCTTCACCAGCAACTCTAACATGACAAAACACCAACGGAGGGGCCACTAAGGGAAGCCCTGTGAGTGTCCCAGCTGCAGGAGGAGCTTCGTGCACTGCTCCAGCATCATCCCCAATGGAATTCTAATGTTGGTTAGAGCGCAGGTGATCCATGTTCCCCATGATCCATGCTGGGAAGGCAACTGCCCCAATACCTTCCCCTGCCAATGACATGGTGTAGAACTGAAGAACATAAGGGTCTGGCCATGGCTCTGTCATTACATTCACTCCCACCTCAGGTCATTGCCAGGGGCAGGAAATGGACTCTCTCTCTCCCTGAGGAGAAGGGTGAAATTTCCAGGAAGGGGAAATTGTGGCCAGGAAGACCCAGTGACTTTTGTTGAGTTTTCCCTGTAAACAGTCCCTTCTGTTATCCAAATTGTTTCTGTTCCATTTTTTCTTTTTCTCGTTGCGGTTCCCAATAAATTGTTCTTATCCCAGCCCGGGATCTTTGCCTTTTGTGCTTTCCACAAGAGGTGGGAGGGCAGCGAGGACATCACAGTTTTAACGGGAGCAGGAAATTGGGGAATCCCATTGCTGAACCTCGGCCCGTGAAAACCGAGCATCCCAGCTGGTCCCAGCCCTGATGGCCATGGCAACAGCCTTGGGAGCGGATCCCTGGCTGGGGCTGTGGGAACCTCTTCCCTCTGGTGCCCAGGGACAGGAGTGGAGGGAACGGCTGCAGCTGAGTCGGGGCAGGCTCAGGTTCGATGTCAGGAAAAGGATTTTGCCCAGAGGCTGCTGGGGCCCTGCCCAGGCTCCCCAGGGAAGGGTCCCAGCTCCAGGGCTCTCTGAGCTGCAGCAGCGTTTGGCCAGCGCTGCCAGGCCCAGGCTGGCATTGTTGGGGTGTCCTGTGCAGGGCCAGCAGTTGGACTGGAGGATCCTGATGGGTCCCTCCCAGCTCAGCCAATTCTGTGGTTCTGGGATCCCATGAGCCTGGGGATGGGGCTGCCAATGGTTGCCATGGCAATGGGCTCTGGCTGCAGGCCTGAGCTGGTGTCCATGGCAACCACCCCTGGCATGGGGTCTCCATGGAGCTGCTGAGGGACTGACCATAGCAACAGGGGGCTGGGAATGGTTGCTATGGAAACTGACCATAGCAACAGGTTCCTGGTAATGGTTGCCGTGGAAACTGAACAGAACAACAGGAGGCTGGTGATGGTTGCCTGCTAAGGATCAGATTTGTCACAGGCCCTCAGAGAGGTTCCATGGGGACTTTCCAGAAGTCCCCAGGCTGTTCCAGAGCTGGAATGTCACAGGCACAGACAGGGGCTCCATGGAGACCTCCCAGGGCTTTCTGGGGATGGTAAAGAGCTGTGTGGAAAGAGGCAGTCACAGCCATTCCATGGTGACATCCCGGGGGACCTTGTGCTGCAAATGCACCGATCTGTCACAGGCACTCATGGGGGCTCCACGGTGACATCCCAGGAGTCCTCACTTGCAGGCCTGTCATCAATGGTCCATTGTGGCACTGTGGAGCCAAAGGAGAGCATTGTGACACAGCAAAGCCCCAGGGCCCAAAGGTCCATTGTGACATTGCAGACCTCATGGAACAGAGGAGTCTCGTGACATTGTGGGGCCTGGGGAGCCACAGAGACCATTGTGACACTGCAAGGGCTCATGGAATCCTTGGGACCATTGTGACACTGTAGGACCATCTGACACCTGGGGGCACTGTGACACTGTGGGACCCCATGGATCCAACGCACCAGTGTGACACTATGGAGCCCCATAAAACCAAGGGAACACAGAACAGGTCTGACTGGTTTGGCTTCCCATGGACTGCCTGACTGGTCCAGGTGACCTTTGCACGTTGAGGTTCACTTCTCATGTGCTGCTGAAACACTGGGGCTCTGTCCTTTCCTTCCCAATGGAAAAGCACTGTCCTTCTACTCCAGGCACCCATGGCCAGAATTGGGATTTCACCTCCAAAGTTCCTTATATCCAGGAATTCTTCCCATCGGAATATTGCCAGGACAACTCTGGCTGGCAGTAGTTTCACAAGGGTCACCTCTCATCTGTCCCCAAAACACTGGGGGAGGCTCCATGCTCCCCTTCTCATGGGAAAGAACTGTCCTGCTTCTCCAGGTGCCCATGGCCGAGATTGGGTTTCCACCTCCAAAATTCCCTCAATCCAAAATCTGCTATTACTGAAATGTCTAGCTGACCTTGGCCTAGTGAGGCTCTCACCTACCTGCCTTCCAAACCTTGAGGCTCTGTGCTTTCCTTCCCATGGAAAAGAACTGTCCTTCTCAGCCAGGTGCCCATGGCCACAATTGGGATTTCACCTCCAGCATTGCCTGTTGTGACAGACCAGAGGAGATTGTTGGCTCTAAACATTTTGTGTGCGGGAGGAAGGGGCAGGTCCAGCCTTGCCCTGCCCTGTAAGCCCAGCCCTGCCCTGCCCTGTGACCCCAATCCCCCCAGGGGCCTCCAGTGGGTTGACAGTTTCTACCTGAACCGCGGCACACCAAACCCCCAGCACCACCGTCCCACCCTGGGCACTGGGGCCCTCTTGGGTGTACTCAGTGCTGCTGCTGTACTCGGGTCACCCTAAACCCCGCTAGGGACCCGTGTCCCCCCACTGCAGGGATTGTGCGCGACTCACACCGCCCCGATCCTCCACGCACCCGGAGCTCCGTTCGGGGTTTGTGTCAACTCACCAATTCATCTGCCACCTTTACTCGAGTTTGGTGCACAGGAAAAACACCAGCCAGATATTTGTAAGAGGTCAAAATGACACAAAATTCTACTGGCAAAGTGCAAAAAATCAAGAACTTTGGAAGAGGATTTAATGCAACATCAAATTACACATAAAACACTTATCATAGCAGTAACTTCATTTACTTAGCCCATTTATCCTGGAAACATTAAAACACGTATGCTGTTAGGGTATCCAAAAATGTTCCATATAAAGAGCATTAGAAGGAGAAGAAAGAGAGAGACAGAAAGACAGAAGCTCTATAGAAAGACACACATATGACTAACAGCTCCTAGGGTTCCAGTGTGGGTGAGGCACAAACCCCAGGAGAAGGCAGAGTCCATACCAGGGGCTCACCTTGTGCTCTGTGTTTTTAAGCCCCCGGGTCCTTGTGAGCCTCCCCCAGGTGGGATTTCTGATCGCACAGGCAATCAGGGCTGGGTTAGTGCTGTCCCCACTGTGTGACTGAGTGACAGATCATCCCACGGTGTCTCAGGACACTGATCTCATCCAGCCTCTGACAGTGACCACGGTGACACAGGGGAACCTCATGGAACCTTGGGTCAGTTGTGACAATGTGGGTCCAAGGACACCATGGTGACACTGGGGAACCTCATGGAACCGTGGGCCAGTTGTGACAATGTGGGTCCAAGGACACCACGGGAGATGTCATAGACAGGTAGAATAATGATAAAAGAAAGGCCTTTTGAAATGAAGCCTTGTTCGGCCATATCAATAGCTGGCCTATCATCTCTTCTGAGTGCAGCTAAGCAGTTACAAGATCCCATGTGAAGCTATTTTGAGAATGAGACTTTGTGACCATTCTGTTCTGAGGGTAAAAAACAAATGCACCTGCAATAACAAGGGATTTGTCCCATGAGAATCAGTGAAGAGGTAAACAATACAATAGAGAGATTTGATGCACAAGTAAAATCTATTTTATTAACCACTAATAGAATAACTGGCAAGAAATCTATGAATGAACTAAAGGTGCACACAAGGTGTGTTAAACTGTGTAAAATGAGTTGTATGAATAAAGAATAAAGGGTTCTTCTCCATCTTAGCTTAGTCCTTTGGGATTTCAGTTCCCCCCTCCTTGACGGCTTTGGGTTCCCCCTTCTTTGGGTCTTTGGCTTCCTTCTTCTCTGAGATTTTGGCTTCATTCTTCTCTGGGATTTTGGTTTCCTTCCTCTCTGGGATTTTGGTTTCCTTATTCTCTTGGGTCTTGGTTTTCCCCCTTGCTGGTTTTGGAGCTTGCTTCCCAACAGAGACACTCTTCTTTCGCTTCTTCTGCCTCTCTTCCTCCTTCCTCCTCTCTTCCTCCTCTAGGGCTTTTGCCTCCTCCTTGACCTTTTGAGCTGGCTCCTTCAGCTCCCTTCTGCAGACAAAACAGAAAATATGGCTGAGAGTCCCACCAGAACCTTGGGCTCCCTAGTCCTGGCTGGCCCTGCACTTCATTCCTTGACCCTGAGGCCATTTCCGTGAATTCTCCTCAACCCACAGAGGCTGGGAACATCCCAAGTGAGGGAATTGGTGGAAGGGGACCTCCAGGACCAGCCAAACCTGAGCTTTGCCATCATAAGGTGTTGACAGTGCAAGCTCCCTCTGAAGGTACAGCCAGACCCCTCCAGCCCCTGCCAAAGGCTGATCCAGCAGCTCTCTGTGCTGGTGCCTGGAAACGCCCTTTGTCTCCTGGCTTCCCAGTTTAAAGCACAGCACAGATTGCTGACATCTGCTTAGCTCTCCTACAGTTCTTACTCAGCTCATTCAGCCCCCTTCTCCCTGGGCATAGCTGAAGCATGATTTTAAAGAGCTCAGATTTCAGCTGAGGGTTAGAAGCAATTCCCATTGATCAGGATGTAGGTTAGATAGGCAGACCATAGGTTAATGATTATGAGATGCTTAAGCTGGAGCTGATTGTTCTATTGTTTACCATTAGGAGCATCTTTCTAGAAGGAAGTGGAGGAAGTGAACTGGTATAAGAACATCTTGAAACCAGTAGAACAATGGTTAGCACCTGGGCTTGATGTCAATCAATCACTAAGTTGGGGACCTTGGATGGTGCCAGAGGGTCACAGAGACCTGATAAAGACCCCTGACCCACTTTGAGACCATTGACCCAGTTCAAGGGAAGAATTGCACAGGAGTGAAGGACCAATGGCCTCATTTGAATACAGAGCAGGGATGGGAGGTGCTGGGGTTGTGCAATGTATAGTATGTAAGATCTTGGGAAATAAAGAGAGGGCAAAGAACCTTGGACAGCGCGGTCACGCCTTTTAGGGATGGCTCTGGTGCTGCCCGCCGGTGTTAATAAACATCCCACAGTCTAACTTTAATTAGTTAGAGAGTCTCTGTCCGTGATCTTCAGTTTTAACGACTCCTAGCCTGCTCCTTCATGAGAACAATCCTATCAGTCAGAAAGCAAAGGCTGCAGGAACTCCTCTCCTGCAAGACAGGCTCTTGTCAGGCAGATTTCCTGCTGGAACCCAGCTGGGACCAAGCAAACCAGTGCTGGCTGCCATGGAAACCATTGGAAGCAGCCTCATCCATCTCCTCCCCATGAAACCAGCTTCAGCCTGGCCTGAAGAAGTCCTGCTGCACAGGCTGGCTTTAAGCAGCCTCCACTCCCAGCTCCACACTTGGCCTGTGTGTCCTGAGCTGGGCTGCCTTGCTGGAGCTGAGCTTCTCCTGTGCTTGCCCACGGCTGCAGCTGCAGGGGAGCCTAAAGGACAGGAGCCTTTCTGGCTGCTGTCCCACCATAAGGAGAACCCTGGCAAATCAGCAGTGCAAGGACTTCATCTCTGGCAGGAGCAGGACCCAAAGCAAGGTTTGCTCTGTGCCCCACGCCTGCCCATACCACAATCCCACTGTTCTGGTGAAGAAGGGAGATGATGAAGAAGATGCCACTCGACACCATGGACTTTCAGACACCTCTAGAGGTGGTGCCAAGGCAAGCCCAGAGCCCAGCGCCCTGCAGACAGCAGCTAAGCCAGCAGGGCTCAGCACTCAAATAGAGAAGAAGAGGTTCTGTCTCAACAGAAGAAGGTCCTTCCTCTCTTGGCAGCCAGGGAGCTCAGAGTGGCCATCCCTGTGTTGCTGCTGGCCTTTGCTCTGCAGCTCCTCTGAGCTCAGAGGCCTTGGAGCAGGGAAGCCATGCAGGGACAATAACCCATGGCAGAGCAGGAACCCACGGAAGGCTGACTCACCTGACCCTGAGAGGGGCCTGAGAGCTACAGTTGATCTCCTGGGGGCTCAGGGAGGAGCTGACACGTGAGGCTGCCCTGGGCACCAGCACCTCGGAGGTGGAGCCTCCCTCCATGTGGCACAGCTCCGGGACATTGCAGGTGGTGTTGAGGTGGCCAGAGAGGGTGGAGGAGACCTGCTGGCTCTCTCCTGGCTGCAGCACACCTGGCAGTGGCAGGATACTGAAAGCCTGGACGGAAGACAGGAGAGACTGAGGTGTTGAGCATGGAAATGGAGGCAGAAGAGCATCTTGGAGCAAAGTGCCGCTGTAGCCAGAGGGGCCTATTCCCCAAACACTGCCAGAATCACCCTCACCTCATCCTGCATCCATGCCATTGACCAGTGCAGGGACCATGGGGAAAATCTTCTCCCATACTCACAGGTCAATGCATTAATTAGTACATGACATGAAAGTAAACTGGGATGGCTCCTGACAGTAAAAATTCTCTCTGATGCACAACTTGCCTTTAAAAAGTTTCAAAACTTCCTGCTTTTAGAAAAGGAGGAGACTCAGAGTGAGAGCTCTTGGGGCTGAGGGAAGGAGTCCAGCCCAGCTCATCTGACTCCTGAGGCTCTTCCCCTCTCTCTGATTTAAATGCTTCTTTCTCAAGGTGCTACAGCAAAAGCTCCTGCAAAATTTTCCTGTGGAGCACCTGAGGAGTTCCAGGGGGAGCAGTGCCCTCCACAGGTGCCGCACAGCATCCTTGGGCAGCCCCACAACGTGTCCTGCACGGCCTCTCCAAAGAGCAGCTGCTCCAGCAGCACTTTGTGATGGGCCTGCAGGGATGGGAGGCCCCTCTGTGGCCAATGCTGAGGGCCCCCAGTGGCACTGGCAGCTCCAGCCCTGCTTGCCACACTGACAATGGGCAAGGGAGACAGATTCCCTCTCTCCTTCTCCGCTCCCAGGGGAGTGTGAGCCACGTCCAGGGAGCACCTGAATCCCTCCAAGCCTCGAGGGAGGTGAGGGTGCTCAGGAGTTGGTGCTGGCACCCGAAAAACAAGCCATTTTCTATGCTGGGAGGAAGAGACAACCCCCTGCAAAGTCTCCCTTTGTCAGACAGCTCCAGGGCCAGCAGTGCAATAGCAGCTCTGGGTGAAAGCAGAGCCCTGCAAACAGGGAGTCTGGCTGCCTTGGGAAGAGGCTCCATGGAGACCAGGATCATCCCAGCTTGCTCTGGGAGGGAAGCTGGAGGTGTTACCATGATGATGCAGAGAAAAGCCTCATCTCACATGGGGAAGGAAGCAAGACAAAAAATCCCACACTAAGCACAGGCCTGTAGGATCTGAGCCAGCTTCCCCAAGGAAAACTCTCCTATTTCTCCCTCCCCCTCAGCCCATGTCCAGCCACTGGCCCTGCTGCCCAGCCCACTGTCAGGGCACAGCACAGCAGGGCAGCAAAAAGGGAGCTCAGCATGAGCAGGGCTTGGTGCTGGCAGGCTGGGGAGGCAAAGCAAGCAGTAGGTGTACAAGAAAATCTATCTCTGCTCCTGAAGAGTGGGTAAAATCCTGCACTTCTTTCAGGGCTCTGGCTGCCTCCACCTTTCCAGTCCTGAAGTGCCTCCATCGAGTTGCCGGGCAATCCAGACTGGTTCTCCTCTCCTTCGGTGGCTGGGGTTTGAATTTAGGTGGGTGGAGCTCATCTCTGGAAAATAAATAACTATGAACAGGGACCTGCAGTGGGAGGGAGGGAGGGACACCTGCACGAGCAGCTCCTGGCCAGGATGCAGCCCCTGGCTGAGTGCTGGCACGTTGAACTGAGAAATGGTTTGATCCAGCCCTTCCCAATCCAGGCTGGGGCAGGTCTGTTCTAAAGGCAGCCCAGGGATGGCACTGAGGTGCTGCAGCAGCTGCAACTGCTTGCACTGAGCAACTACAGAGGACAGGCATTAACACCCAGTGGGGATGCAAAAAGCACAGTGGGAGAGGAAAAGACAGAGAAGGCAGCAAAAAGGTGACATTTGAGATACCGAGGGGCAGACCCAGCCAGTGCCCAGCCAGCACAGTCCACCCAGTGGCCAGGGCCAGAAACTCTGCAGCTCCACCTGGGATTTATCAGGAATGTTCCCCTGACACCGCTGGGGGCTTGGCTGACATTTTCCAACACTCCCACGTGACTCAGGTCGCATTCCCCATCCATCCATCCTTCCATCCATACATACACAGGCTGTGGTGCTGGGATCCTGTAAAGCTCTGCCAGCCTTGGGCTTGGGGAGATTTCTGCCAGCCGTCCTGAGCTCCGTAATTGTGCTCTCTGTTCCAGGAAGCAAGCAAGAAAGATTTTAAAATCCCCAAAACAAACCACAACAGACAAACCTAAAAAACCTTCAACAGCTCAACCCTGCTCAAGTTATTTCTTTAGGGACAGCTACCACTCTCCAGCTGAAATGCTGGGCTTTTGGGGAAAAAGAAAATTACATGTTGACCTCCAAATCGAAAAGGATTAAGGTTAGAGAACCTTTCAAACTAAAAATTATTGGCCCAAAGCTTTTATCTTTGCAAGAAATCTCTAGGTAAGACCAGCCTGACAGTTAAACAACTGGTTCTTCTGGTGGGGAGAAACCCTCCTCTTTAAGGGAAGCAGCCTGATAGTTAAAAGCAACTGTTTGGTCAAACTTCAGGCTCCCTGGCACAGCCTGCATTGCCTGTCCTTCCTGTTCACTGATTTACAGGCAGTGCCACGATGGCCCGGGTTCAGATGTTTGGTACCATCCAAGGAATTTGGCATTGCCATTTCCATATGTTTTAATCGAAGTTTCAGTCCTTTCAACCAGTCTTCAAATGCCAGCTTTCCTTTATTTACAGAAAGCTCAAGGTTCCTAGTGTTTTGCGGAGAAAAGAAGAAACCTCACAACTTGTAAAAGTTGTAAAGCCCGGTATGCTTTATTACGACGCGCGCCGGACGCAAGACTCCCCAAAAGGGCATGCGTGCCCCTGGAGACTCCGAGTCCCCTTTTTATCCCCCTTCCAAATGCATATGCATACAGTTTCAAATTAAGTTCATACATATTCATTCCACATGACATTTAGCACTAATTCTTCTTTATCGAAGGAATTCCTAAGTCGGGGCAGATTGACCTCGTGGTTTTTCTGTTTTTCTTTCTCTGTCTCCTTGCTGTCTCTGGAACGCGGCCTCTCCTTCAGCTTTAGCTCCACAGACCCTTCACCTCTCCTAGACACTTTACCTAGTTCAGGATGGATATTCTGTCTCATTCCCCCCTTTCCTAGGAAATAAGTAAATTCTTTTACTTAAGGAAAATTTCCACGACAATAAGTGTCTTTTAGCGCTTACCATGTACATTCGACAAAGAGGTTAGTACAGCTATTCGTTGTAGCATTCTCCAGTTCCAAATTAACAATGTAATAGATAATCCTAAGCTTATCCCAACTAATATTAGTAAAACTAGAATAGGGTGGCACAACTTATCAAAGGTTCCATTTGCAGTTGGTGATCACCCAAAGATCACATCTCACCAGTGATTATCCGTATTTTATTCTTTGTAGAACTCTGGTTATTTCTTTTGTACCATGTTGGACAGTAATTAAGGTTTCTTTCCACTTTCTCGGATTCTTTCAAGACTTCTAATAAGTCTTGGTGCTTAATTAATTGTTTTACCAATGTAAGGTTCACCCCGATAGGGGTAGGTGGTAGTCTGTGATACATTGTGTAATTGGCTGTAATCAGCTGGTGGGATGTTACTGGTACCAAATACGAAAAATCACACCCAATAATCTTAACAAAATTACAAATACAAATACAGAGATTAGAATGGTTTCTACTAGACAGAATAACATCATTGCTATTAATTTGTACAGCAGCCAAACAGTTCTCAAACATCACCCTTTTCCAGTATATACGAGCACAGTTTTCTGGTCAGTGACTGGATGAATTTCAAAGTGACAAATACTCTGTTCAGTGTCCAAACACATCCTGGGCATTAGCAGTATTGCTTTCACAAATGAATCCCATTTGTTCTCTAGTAATGCAGGATTCTAAGTTTACTTACCTGCCACTTTTCATTCATCTTTTGTGCCCACACTCTATGTTCTGAAGGATAGAGTGTTGTTTCTTCATGGTTTAATCTTAGGGCAATGATGGGATGGATAACATAAACAGTGGCATTACATATGGTAAGCACAAAGGCAGTGGCCACATTAGAAATAGGATCATAGGTGAAATTCACCATAATCCACCAGGATTAAAACTTCCTTTCAAAATCAATTGCATTATCCCATTCAATTTTCTGAATTTGAGCTGGAAAATTACCTTCACCCCTTTCCTATATGATCAGAGCTGCTGTTGCTTGTATCCATAACTGTGCTTGTATACAACTGAAAGCTAAAGACACATTATCTTGAACTATACTAAGTGCTTCTACTATCAATTTGTGGTCTTGGTCCCCGGCCTGTTCATTCTTCTTTACTTTGGCAGTACTTTTGAAATCTGTCACTGGCTAGTTCCTAATGCCAGTAGAGATTACTATAAAGGCTGCTTCAATTTTGTTAGGCTACCTGCTGCAGCAGCCAGTTTATTCATCAGTATTTCTGAATCAATTCTATTTAAAACTCCTAATCTTGTCCCTAATATGCCAGTTAGATGTTTGTTATGGGGAACAGGAACTGCTTTCTGTCCATGATCATCCCTCCCTGCCAGAGGGATGTGCTGGGCTCATACTACAAATTCAGACACACTTCACAAGTGTATCTGACAGAGGTTTAGGTCATACTTGAGACAGATGTTTGTTCTGAAATGTAGAGACTTCAGGGAATTTTAACTTCTCTCTCTCCCTCCAAAGCACCTGATTTCCCAGATGTGTGGCAAGCAGGAATGTCTCTCCTGGTCACCCACCTTGCCCTTAGCTAAGATCAAGCTGTGGACTGTGTTCAGGGCAGAAGATAATGGAGGGGAAATCTTGAGAGAAGAGCCTAAATTCATTGCCTACAGGCTGTATCAGGGTGAAATTACACCAACTGTCTGATTCACTTAGGTCATCACAGACTTCCTGGTGTTCATATACACCAGGGGAGGTTCAGACACTAATTACATCTGGTCTCTCATAAGCCATCCTTTTGATGACTAAGCACTTTACTTTGATTTCTTCGCTTCAGATTCCTTGAAGTGTTCACAGCTCCTGTTCTTGCTATTCTTACTCCTCACATACTTGATTCTCGTGGATTACTACAGTAGATATGTTTAATATAAACCTTCTTTATCTCAGAAGGTTTTCCTATGGATCCAGTATACTGATTAAATGCCAGGGACCAAGGCCATTCAGCATTGCTTTGGGTAGAGGTACTCTCTAGTTTAAAACTTCAGTTATAATTCCATACAAAACAATTCTGTACACTAAAGTATGAGCTACTCCCGACCGCAATATACTCATTTTGCCCAAATAAGTTTTAGTCTCAGTTCATTGTCTCCTGGTGTCACTCCTGAAGGGGCTTCTGGGCCTTCTTCACCCGAGAGTGATGGATCCAGCATTCTGCTCCTTGATTTTGATTGCAGTGAAGGTGGTGAGAGGTACTTGCAGTGGTCTCTCCCACTGTGGTTCCGAAGTCTTCTCTGTAAGAGACTTAACATATACATCAACCCCAGGCTATCCAACTCCCTGCTCCGAGTTCCAGCCACAAGTTTCTCAATTACTCTGAGCTGTTTGCTTAATGCCACCATGTAAGTGGACATTCTGGACATTCCCCTTGTATTCTATGGTCTTCTATAAGGCATTCCAAAAGGATTCAGCATTCCTTTAGCTCAAAAGGTTTAGTTTGAATTTGCAATAGTGCTAGTGGAAGAGCTTCTTGCCCCAGTCTTATGATTTGCTGCTTAATCAAATGATTCATTCTCTCCCCCTGGCCGCTTGACTGGGGGCGGTATGGGGTGTGAAGTTCTTAATCTATGCCCAGATGGCTACTAATCTGTTGCACTATTTTGGAAATGAAAGGTGATTTTTTATCTGAGGATATTGTGGCTGGAACTCTGAAGCGTGGTAATATCTCTTGTAAAAATGATCTGGTCACTTCTTGAGCTTTGACAGTTCTGGTGGGGAATGTTTCTGGCCGCCCTGAAAATGTATCTATTAATGCCAGTAAATACTGATACCCCCCTTTCCTTGGGAGTTCTGAAAAGTTGATTTGCCACTGCTATACAGGCCCATGGCCTCTCCCAGTCTGACTAAGTTTTGGCCCGGGGGTATTTTGAGGTTAGTCTGGAGGCAAGGATCACATTATCAGCTCACCTGAGTGATAGTGGCATATAGATTCCTGACAATGATACAACAGTCTTTTCAATCAGATGTGTGTTCTAGAAAGCCTGTGGGAATTACTACTTCAAAGTCAACACTTCATTCCAGTGCACTCTGTATCACTCGCAGCCTTGGTCATTTCGAGAAAGGAGCCACACTCTATAAAAGGCTTTAAGTAATTAGGCCCTAGTGTGTTTTCTAGTGCTCTTCTTTTACTAGTAACCACGAAAATGGGAAGGGATTACTAGCTCTCTTTCAATGGTAGCTCACCCCTTGCAGTTGTACGTCTCTTTTGATTAGTATTATTGTATTATGGCTTACCTTCGAGGAAAATCTGTACCTCACCCTTTGCTGCTTTCTTTGCCTCTCCATCCGCCAGCTCATTTCTTTCCTCCAATTTTAAGCTCACTCTCTGGTGTGCCTTAATATGCTTTTTCAGGTAGCCGAACTGCTTCCAGCAGCTGGATTGTCTCTTCTTTCCCTGTGAGGTCAGCAGTCCCCTCTCCTTCCAGATGGCTCCATGTGCATGCACAACTCTGAATGCCTTTTGCTGTTTCTAAGGCATGGGTCCATGCATTTATCTCAGCATCCTGTGCAGAGGTACCTGTTGGTAAGGGTCCAGACTCTATTACCTCTCTGCAGGTAGTCACTGTGAATTTTGCAATGTCGCTTTCTTGTCAGTGAACCAGGTCTCTGCATCGTCTGGAGGAGTGTCCTTTAAGTCTGGGCGGCTGGAGTAGGTAGCTTCAGTGGTCTCTAGGCAATCATGGTGTACTGCTTCTCCTTGATTCCACTGAGAAAAGAAGCTGGGTTGACAATATTAGTCACCACTATCTCTACATCATCTTGCTCTACCATGATGGCCTGGTATTTCAGAAACTTCTCTGGTGAAAAGCCAGTGGCCACCCTTTACTTCCAGTACTGCAGACACTGTGTGGGACACTAGCACAGTCATTTTTGTCCCAGGATAAACTTGTGTGCCTCTTGAATGTTCAGCACAACTGCTGCTACAGCTCTGAGGCAACCTGGCCATCCTTTGGCTGTTGCATCTAGTTGCTTAGAGAGGTAAGCAACTGCCCTCCGGTATGGACCCAAGTCTTGAGCCAATATTCCCAGAGCAATTCCTTGCATGGAAAAATAGAAAGAATGCTTTACTTACATCTGGAAGTTTCAAAGCTGGAGCCGACATGAGGGGACTCTCTAGCTGGCGAAAGGCCCGTGTGGTGTCTCTTGTCCACTGGAGATCTCAGTTCCCATTGGCAATAAGAGCATAGAGGGGTCTGGAGAACAGTCCACAATTATGAACCCACAGCTGGCACTACACTGCCATGCCTAAGAAGGTTTGGAGTTCTTTCGTTGTCTGGGGTTCAGGGTTTGGCATAGGGCTTCCCTGCCTTAAAGTCTGCTGCTCAGCACTCACTTCTTACTCCAGGTAGATTACCTTCTGTTTCACTACCTGTGCCTTTTTCTTTGAGACTCTGCATCCTTGGAGTCCTAGGAAATTCAAAAGGCTTACCGTCCAGGCTTCCCTTGCTTCCCTCGTCCGAGTGGCTACTAGAAGATCGTCCATGTACTGCAACAGCCTCCTTTCCTCTTGTGGAGCTTCCTGGGACTCTGGGTCTTTGCAAGCTGTTCTCCACTCGGAGTGGAGAATTTTGAAGCCTCCAGGCACATGGACTATGTGAGCTTGTGTTTGAATGCAAAAATGTTCTGGCTGGCTTCGTGGATAGGGAGGCAAAAGAAGGCATCTCTTAGGCCTAAAACAGTGAACCAGGTTAGCTCAGGTGTTAAACAAGGTTAGTAAGGTCTATGGATTTGCTACCACAGGGTACAAATTCTGTGTTATCTTATTGACAGCCCTTAATCCAGTACTACCAGTTATTGGACTGATTCCTTCCTTACCTTCCTTTTGAGGGTACTACTCAGTTCTCACTGGTTGTGTTCTTTCATTAAGCTTGATGGGGGAGCATCCCATGGGGGAGCATCTTTCACTCTCCCTGGTGCAGCAGAGGCCCATACCCTTGAAAACACTTATTTACTTATTCTAATATCTCCTTACTAATGTCTTTCTTAATTTCAGTGTCTGTTAATATTAAGCCTAACATCTTTATATTATTTGCCTCCAGAGTAACCTTTCTCATTTGAGAATGTTTAGCAAATTGAGCGAATTGTACAAAAGCTTTTAGGTACACATAGTACACATGTTACTTTAAAGGTTTGCAAAAGTATGCCTTTTCAGACTGGCCAGTTGTTCATTCCCCACACTACAACATAAACATTCTCCACAGGTACTAAAGCTTTATTTAAAACTGAACACATAACCCTTGTGCTGACAAAAATTCTTCCCTTTTGGGAAGGTTACCTTTACCCCTCCTCCCTTACCTTGGGAGGAAGCCTTTACAAATCATATGTACTCATTTTGCGAACTGTGATTGCTTTGCATTTCAGCATGATAATCCTTGCCTGATTTCATACGTTGCTATCTTATGCTGCATGCTGAACAACATGTTTGATTTGCTTTCTCTTTGCCTTGTTTTCCTTTTCAGGGGCCAAGACCAGAGAGCAGTCCGATCTCACAGTCTCTTTGTCATTCTGGGTGATTTCTTAAGACAAAAGACATTTCAGCATACAAAAACTATCCCATTTATCTTCCTATTATAAAACAGTACTAACAGCAATGAAGCACTATAAATCTTTTTATTTTCTGAGCTGCTCTTACTGGCAACCTCCTCCCAATGAGCCCCTCCCAAAAGGGGCTAATTTAGGAACCTGTTTGCTCTGGTCAGTTCTCATTATTTATTTCTCCTTGCCCTATCTCGCTTCCATTTGAACCTTTTTACAGACCTTCACAGTAGTTTCTCAGTTTTCCTCCTATACACACAGCTCCAGGTGGCAGGTATCAGATGTAATTCCCACACACAAGCTCTAAGACCTTAGGTTCTGAATCCGCTTGACCAGAAACCTTTAATTTACACTCGGGGCGTGTACCCTGACACTTATTGGAACAGCAAAACAGCAATACCAGTGTTTCTCATAAACACCGCACTGCAATAATACCTGCACATCCAGCTTTTGCTCACAGGCCATTCCCGTGTTCCCTGGGGAGACAGGGCAGCCAGAGCTGTCCCTGTGCCCAGGGCGCAGCCACTGTCACCTCACACAGCCTGCTAGCCTCTTGATGTACCAAAGGCTCCCCAAAATTGCCCGCAAAGGCTGGCTATTCTGTTTATTACAGAGAACTTTAAATCCTTTCAGCGGATTGTTTCCAGTAAAGACTTACTGCAGTACCAACCGAAGTCTCATAAATCTCATAAGTCTCATTAACTAATTCATCTCATTCATCCCTTCTATATAAACTCTGTTTTACAAAATATCAGTCTTTTCTAGTTCTCTTCTTGCACAATCTAATTAAGCACTGTGTCTACTTACACTTGTTTTGCTGCTTTGCAAAAAGGCTGTGCTAGTCACAGCCAAAACTCTGATATACCTGCAGACACAGACACACGCACTCACTCCCCCCCCTCCCCCTTATCTCAAATTCACTAGAGCCATGGCTTGAATTACTATGAGGGGGAGAATTCTTGGAATTCCTTTAACTCGCTTTATCGAAGTTAAACATAAATCACCGTACTATAGTTCTCCTATGTAAAATGCTACTCTTGTTGCAACAAAATCTTAAAATCTCCACAAACACCACTATACAATCTGAGAATCAAATTACCACAATGCAGCGGAAGAACATCACCACACAAAATCACTGGGAAAGGGCATATTTCTCAAAGTGCTCACTTTTCTCAACACAACACAGCACACTATAATTCGGCATTTACTCAAATCAATTTTTCCTGGACACAATCAAAATAACAGCACACAGTCTAGAGATCAAGTCCAAACATCCAAGGCAAAGGAACTCTCTGAGCTCATACTCACGGTTAAAATGTACCAAATCTACACAAATCACTACATTCAAACACGATAAATACCATCACTGACATTCCTCCACTCACTTCTCCGCAGGGCACTTCTCTCCTTGCCCCCGCAGCCTGCTGCAGCCGGCGCCTCTGGCCTCACTCGGCTGCTTCAAACACGGGGAGTACTGACCCATCCCCGCACTGTAGGGCACTGTAGATTTACTCTCTTTTATACACCATACACATATCACCTGCACGATCACAAACACAGTGCACTGGCCACACACATTAACCATACAGCAACACAGTGTCCGGACATCACACACACACAAACAAAACACACGGGCTCACCAGTTCTGCTCCATCAGAACTATGAATCCTCAATACACACATACACGGGTTCACCCGGCTTACCCCCAAAGCCGCTAGCCGTCTGCTCCATCAGAACGACGAACCCGGCCTCTAATACAGCTGCTCTATCAGCTGAACCCCATCTCTAATACAGCTGCTCTATCAGCTGAACCCATGAACCCAGACGTCTCTGGGTGGTTTACTCCTTTTCTCTCCTTCCTCCCCCCCTGGGGCCCCATACATACCGTATTCTCCTCCGCAGGCCAGCGGGTCGTTGTCTGTCCTTGCAGGTGGCAAGTTGAGACAAGCGGAGCCCCACCAGGAAAAAATCCTGGGGCGCACCATGGAGGTCCGTCTATCCCCCCTGCCCGCGGGGACAGAGAACTCCTGCCTTGGCTAGCCAAAATGTTTTGCGGAGAAAAGAAGAAACCTCACAACTTGTAAAAGTTGTAAAGCTCGGTATGCTTTATTACGACGCGCGCCGGACGCAAGACTCCCCAAAAGGGCATGCGTACCCCTGAAGATTTCAGACCTCCTTTTATCCCCCTTCCAAATGCATATGCATACAGTTTCACAATAAGTTCATACATATTCATTCCACATGACATTTAGCACTAATTCTTCTTTATCGAAGGAATTCCTAAGTCGGGGGCAGATTGACCTCGTGGTTTTTCTGTTTTTCTTTCTCTGTCTCCTTGCTGTCTCTGGAACGCGGCCTCTCCTTCAGCTTTAGCTCCACAGACCCTTCACCTCTCCCAGACACTTCACCTACTCTGTCTCACTGTCACTCGCTGCTGTGGCCACTGCTCCCGTGGCTGGTGGCTATTTGGATGAAGGGGAAGGAAGCGAGGTCACATCTGTCCCCATGTGTAGGTGGCCCTACAGTGGGGGCAGAGTGGAGACAGGCTGGTCACAGGATGGGGACAAGGCTGCATAGTCTGAGGACATGGTGGGGGAAGGTGCTGCCAGGAGTGGAGGGCTCAGGGGATGTGGGGAACCAAGGATGGGTGTCCAGGAGAATAGGGCACCAGGGGAATTGGGGTCTCCATGCCTGGAGGGTTCCAGGGCTGGGGGTGTTGTGGAAACATGTTTCCCAGGGATTTGGGGTCATGGCATGTGGGTGCTGGGGTTGGGGGTGCAGAGGGAAAAGGAGATCCTCAGGAACAGGGGTTCTGGTGGAAGAAGCAGCCCATGGGATGGCATGAAGGCAATGGTGGTGTTGGGCAATGGCAGTCCTGGGATGGGGGCCTTCAGGGAGGAGAGACCGAGGCAATGGGGGTCCCATGGTTGGGTTCCCAGGAGAATGGGGGTGCCAGGGATGGGCAATAGCTGGGTGGGCACAGGGATCAAAGCTGCTTCCGGGATTGCCTCAGATTTTGGGGTGACTCAGAACCCAGCACATTCCCCACAGTGCTCATGGCCAGGGGGGCAACCCAAGGCTGTCCTGGGAGGTTCTCAATCTCTTCCTCACACACTCCTGGGCTTTTTCCTGTCACTGCCATTTCCCAGCTCAGTGACCTCAGCAAACACGTGATGACCATTTTGCTGGGACAAAATTACACATCCACAGAATAAAGGCAAGAATCTTTTCCCACACCGTTATTTTCCCAATAAAAAATAAATCAAACTGACAAGGTATAAAATTAGCTGGTTTATAGAATACTTTGAATCATTGCTTTCCCAACAAGTCACTCACAATGAAAACACAAACAAATCACAAAATATGATGTTATTTTCTTTCTTTAGGAACCCCTTGCTGCATCCAAGGGCAGCATTTGCTTGTGGATACCACAGAGTGTGTGGAATCTCCCTGAGTATCCAACAGCTCCATGGGATTGTTCCTTGCCTGCTTGCCAGTTACCCAGCCCCTAAGGAAGCCTTTTGTTGAGCCATATTTAGGAATTATCCCAATTTTTCTCATTCCCACCTTGAAACTTGAATGACTTCCCATGGATTCAGTGCCCCAAATGGGAGAAGCTCTGCCCATTCTTGGGACAGTGCACAGGAATCTGTGGAAATGCCCATGTGTGTCTCAGGGTCTGATTCCCTGGTAAATCCACTCCAGCCTGCCCTGAATTCCCCTGCCTGGGCACTCCCTGCTCCTGCTCTGACACTCCTGTTCCCCAACCCCTTGTATGCAGCCCCTGCTCAATATTTCCAGACTTTTCCCTCTCTTCTGGTGTGCACATCCAGAACCCAAACATTCTTTCCATGAGGTACCAAAGGGCTGCAGGTTTTGTTCAAGATGGAGGAAACAGGTCAGGTTGTTGAGCAGATTGGTGTGGGATTTGCAGTAGTTCTGGGGCTCTCTCAGTCCCTTGCTGAGAGGGAAAAAATGATCAATTGCTGCCTTTCTGGACTGGTTCCCACACAGCTGCCCTTGCATGGGGAGTTTCCAGCCAGCCCTGCTCTGAAACCCATCAAAGGTCCTCAAAGAGACACTGCTTGGGCTCTCTTTGGGTTTTGTGCTTCTTGCAGAGCTGAGCAAACCACAGGCAGGCCTTTTTCCACCACAGAATTCTCACCTCTGCAGCAGCTCTAAAGCTGCCAGAATCAAAGCCAAGGGGGCAGGGGGGACCCTCAGGTTCTGGCTGCCACCTGGGGCTGGCCAGAGCAGGGCTGGGCAATGGCCATCCCTGTGCAGTGGGGCTGGGCCCCATCCTTGCATTGACAGGCACCGGGCAAGGAATGTGCAGGGACATTTCTGAAACTGCCACCCATGGGGACAGGACACCCCATGCCAGGATGTGTCACCCCCTGGACTGGTTTCCCCCAGGTCATCCCCACAACAGGGACCTCACAGAGCAGGACCCTCCTGGATGTGCCCTCCCAGGACAGACACTGCCTCCCTTTGCCATCTGACTCTCAGCACAAATGACCTCTTCCTTTTTGTCCAGGAAAAAGAAAGTGTTGAGGGGGGGCAGCCCAACGCCTCCATCCCCCACAGCCTCCCCATCCTTCCCTGCTCTCCTTACTCCCAATTATCCCCCTCCCATGGCTTCCCCCAATGCGTTCCCTGCTCAGGTGATTCCCGGGATTGCTGAGCCAGGAACTGGGGTTGAGGGGACGTGGCATAAAAGTGAGGAAAAAAAGGAAGAAAACAGAAATAAAGAGAGAAAAAATCAAGGGCAGGGGAGGGCACAGAAGCAGAGCTACCCAGGACCCCCATGTGATACCTGCACAGGAAACAAGCATCCCAAGGGGGCAGCACCTGGCCACAGGTCACCCCAAAATCTGAGGCACCCAGGGAAGGAGCTGTGACCCCTATGCCCCCCCCCAGCCACTGCCCATCCCTGACATCCCTATTCATTTGGGACCCCAATCATGGGAATCTGATTTCCTTTTGTCCCTCCTTCCCTAAGACCCCTTTCCTGGACTGCAGTTCCTCATGACCTCCTACCCCAAAGAACCCCATCCTGGTAATTCCAGTCCCTGGGAGCCCCATTCCCTTGGGGACATTGATTCCACCAGGGCCCACATTCTCACAGGGTTCCCCTTTCCCCTGGCACCGCCATCCCTTGGTCCCCATCCCATGATCACAGATCCCTGGAGGCCACATTGTTCTGGCATCCTCATCCCCAAGTTTGAGTCCATCCATCCACTGGGACCCCCATTCCCATGGGACCCCATCCCTGGGCACCCCATTCCTCTGGACACCTATTTCTGGTTCCCTACACCACCTCAGACTCCAAATTCTGTCCCCACCATGTCCCACCATCACCCCCATGTCCCAAAAGGTCTCTACCCTGAACCCCATCCTATCCCCACCCTGCCCCCACTAGGTGCCACCTCCATGTGGGGACGGACGTGACCTCGCTTCCTTCCCCTTCATCTGAAGAGCCACCAGCCAGGGGAGCGGTGGCCACAGCAGCGAGTGACAGCCAGTGCACATGGCTGGGGACACCGGGATGGCCAGGAAGGTGGCACTGCTCCTGTGGGGTGAGTGCCCTGGGCACGGGCCTGACACCCTGGGGATTGGCCCTGGTGAGGCAGAGACTGGTGGGGAGGGGGCACAGGGGAGCTGCAGGGTCCCCTGAGGTCCCGAAAGGCCACAGAGGCAGAGCATGAGGTGACCAGGGCTGTGGGGACAGGAGAGGGGGGACAATAATGGGGGACAGCAATTTGGGGAACTATCATGGGACTGGTGGGAGTGACCACTGCAACCACCGTTGAGTCTCCATTTCTGGGTGTCCAATGTGTCCCCATGGCCTAACTGAGCAAGGGCTAGTTGGTGTGTCTCTGCCCCCAAGGGGTACATGCCACACTATGACAGTTTATGGACAGCCCCCACACCCAGTCCATCCTTTCCAATGTCCCTGTGATGCCACCCTCACCAAGCCCTGTCCCTTCTCCCTTCCAGCCCAGACCCTTGGCCTCATTGGTGAGTCATCGGGGGATGCCATGGCCGCATCCTGCTGTCCCCAGCCCCACACTGGCCCTGGCAGGCTGGTGTCCCCTGTCACCCGCAGGTGCCCAGACCACCCAGCTCCTGGTGGAGCCCCCCTGGAGGCCGGCAGTGCTGTGGGACCGGGTGACACTGACCTGCCAGGGCTCGGGCACTGCCGGTGCCACCACCTGGTACAAGGACGGGCAGCACTGGGGGCAGCAGGGACCGGACCACTTCACTGTCACCGAGAGTGGCACCTACATGTGTGACAGACCCGGCACTGGGCACAGCCCCTCTGTGACAGTCTCAAAAGGTGAGAGGGGTTTGGTGGTCTCCAGCCTCGCACCTGCGGGAACCCCAAGGTCTCTGGGTGTGCTCTGCTCCATGGGTCACCTCCTGGTGTGACCAGAGCCCATCCCCTGCACACAGGGAGATCCCAGAGCATCTCAGAGTGGAGGGACACCAGTTCTAGATTCAGGGAACCCTGCTGCACCTGGATGTGTTCCAATTCGAGGGTCCTTGAGAAAATCTAATGCCACAGGTGTCCTAAGACTCCCATGTTCCACAGCCCGACTGGTGCTGCAGGTGCCAGTGCAGGAGCTGCTGGAGGGGGACATGGTGACACTGCGCTGCTGGCGCTGGGAGAACATGTCGGTCACTGGGGTGCGATTCTACCATGGGGACAAGGAGGTGGAGAGGTCCCTCAATGGGACTGAGCTGTCCCTGTCCCCTCTGCAGCTGAACCACAGTGACCACTACAGTTGCAGGGGCCAGGTGGACTCCAAGGTGGCACCATGGGCACTCTCGGCTTCAGTGACAGTGACAGTGCATGGTGAGCACCCCACAGCTGCCATCCTGACACCCTCACAGCCCCTGTGCTGACTCTGCCAGGGCTCCTCAGGTGGCTGCAGAGCACATTTGGATTTCCTGCTCTTCCTGGGCCACTGCTGGTTCTGACACAGCCGCTGCAGGGGAGGAGGAGGAGAGCAGAGGCACAGCCCTGAGGGCTCTGCAGCTGCAGCTGGAGCACAGAGATAGTGAGGGCTGGGAGCTGTGCCTTGGGAGGGCAAAATGGGGCTAAATTGGAGCTGTTTGGGCCAATGCCCCTGTTCTGCTCCAGACGCTGCAGACCCTTCATGAGGTGTTGTAATTATTGTTGGGATTCCTGAAGGTCTGCTGTGTTCCTAAAGCATCCCTGTGCAGAAACACACGGCTCTGCTGCCTCTCCCAGGGATTTTGGGATTCTGTGGCTGAGGCGGGAGCCAGCTGGAGCAGGCGGCTCATGGGAGAAGCACCTGGCCATGCAGGTGGAGCAGGAGTGCCGGGAATTCCGCAGGGTGCTCAGGTGAGGCCCACGGGGGCCGGGCCATGGTGGGACACCACTTGCCATTCCTGCTCCCCCCAGATTTTGAGACAGAGCAGTGACACCCATCAGGCTCCCAAACCCCTCAGGGCTCAGGCACAGCCTCAAAGGACTTCCCGGCCCAGGCCTTGGGGATGATTCGGATACTCCCGGGCTCGTTCCCGACAAAGGGCAGCGCTCCGTGAGCGGTCAGCACATCCCGAAGGAGCAGCCCGGGGCTGCTGGAGCCCGAGTGCTGCGGGCAAGGACGGCGTGAGGGAGCCGGGCCCCGCTCAGCCGGCGCTGCCCCAGGAACGTCTCATCCTGCAGGAGCTCGGCAGCCTCTGCCGGTGCCGGCCCCGGGGCTGTCGGGGGGCACGGCCGGACGGGCAGGGGGGGCACCGGGTGGGAGGGGCGGGATGGAGGGACCGGGACCCCACTGGGGAGCCCCGAGCGTGGAGGGAGCGAAACGGCGGAGGGGAGACCCCGGGACAGGGGGGAGCAGAGACCCTGCGGTGGGGTCTGCGGAAAGGAGGGACCGCAATGGTGGTCCTGGAGCACCGGGAAGGGCCCAGCTGCCATCGCGCTGCGAGTGCCGGGACGGTCACGGGGTGTCTGAACCGACTGTGGCAGCGTGTCCGAAGCCACTGTCGCGATGTGTCGGGACCGAGCGTTGCCAGGGTAAGGCCCCCACAGCTCCGGGAAGTGGAGGGGTACCCTGGAAGGTGTGCAGCTGGTGTGGGGCAGAGCCCTGTCTATTCCCTATGCCTTGTGCAGGTGAGGAGGGCAGGGAAGGAGCAGCTTTGGGAACACCTGGAATCCAAACATGATCGCTCCCCACAGCCCCATCATGGCCATAGGGCAGAGCCACTGCTCAATATTTCCCACATTTCCCTCTTGTCTGGCAGCCGAGCCAGAACCCAAACTTTCTTTCCATGACGTTCCAAAGGGCTGCTGGTTTTGTTCAAGAAGGAGGACCCAGTCAGGTTGTTGAGCAGATTGTTGTGGCATTTGCAGTAGTTATGGGGCTCTCTTAGTCCCTTGGAGACAGGGATCAAATGATCAATTTCGGCATTTCCAGACTAGTTCCCTCACAGCTGCCTTTGCAGGGGTGGTTTCCAGCCAGCCCTGCTCAAAAAGCCATCAAAGGCCCTCACAGAGCCACTGCTTCAGCTCCGTTTGGGTTTTGTGCTTCTTGCAGGGCTGAGCAAACCACAGACAGGCCTTTTTCCACCCACAGAATTCTCACCTCTGCAGCAGCTCTAAAGCTTCCAGAATAAAAGCCAAGGGAGTGGGAGAGATCCTCAGGTGCTGGCTGTCACCTGGGGCTGGCCAGAGCAGGGCTGGGCAATGGCCATCCCTGTGCAGTGGGGCTGGGCCATGGCTGGGCCCCACCCTTGCATTGACAGGGGTCCACAGGATGTGCCACCCCCTGGACTGGTTTCCTCCAGGTCACCCCCAGAACAAGATCCTCCCAGGACTGGAACCCCCTGGATGTGGCCCCCAGGACAGAACCCCCTCCTTTCCCATCTGACTCTCAGCACAAATGGCCTCTTCCTGCTTATCCAGGAACAGGAAAATGAAAGTGTTGAGGGAGCACATGCAGACATCTCCCAAAGCCTCCCCATCCTTCCCTGCACCCCTCACACCCTATTTTTCCCCTCCCCTGTGTCTGCCCAACCTGTTCCCTGTTCAGGTGCTCCCCAGGATTGCTGAGCCAGGAACTGGGGCTGACAGGACCTGGCACAAAAGTGAGGAAAATAATGTAAATAGAGAAATAAAGAGAGGTGAAAGTCAAGAGCAGGGGAGGGACAGAGTTAGAGCTATCCCCATTTTCACAGAGCCCCCATTCTCACAGAGCCCTCCTTTTTCCTGACACCCTCATCCCTTGGCCACCACTCCTTGATCACGGGAGGGCAAGTTGTTCTTGGACCCTCATTCCTCAGTCTGAGTCCACCCAACACTTGGGGCCCCAATTTCCATGGGATCCCATCCTGGTAATTCCAGATCCGGGGACACCCCTTCCCTTGGGGACATTGATTCCCCCAGGACCCCCAATCTTACAGGGCCCCCATTCTCACAGGGCCCCTTCAACCCTGGCACCCACATCCTTGGCCACCACCCCATGATCAGAAATCTCTGGAGGCCACGTTGTTCATAGACCCTCATCCCCTCGTCGGAGTCTACCTAACCCTTGGGACCCCCATTCCCCTGGGACCCCATCCCTGGCTCCCTACACAGCCTTAGCCTCCAAGTTCTGGCAACACCATGTCCCCACCATGTCCCACCATCACCCCCATGTCTCACAAGTTTCCCAACCTGCCCCCATCCTGTCGCCACCCTACCCCCACCAAGGGCCACCTACACGTGGGGACGGATGTGACCTCGCTTCCTTCCCCTTCATCCGAAGAGCGGCCAGCCAGCGGACCGGTGGCCACAGCAGTGAGTGACAGCCAGTGCACATGGCTGGGGACACCGGGATGGCCGGGAAGGTGGCGCTGCTCCTGTGGGGTGAGTGCCCCGGGCACGGGCCTGACACCCCAGGGATGGGCCCTGGTGAGGCAGAGACTGGTGGGGAGGGGGCAGAGGGGGGCTGCAGTGTCCCCTGAAGTCCCCAGTGCTAGGAGAGTCAATGCATGAGGTGACCAGGGTCGTGGAGTGGCTTTGGGGACAGGAGAGGGGGTTAAGGGGTTAAGGAACATGGGGACAATAACAGGGGGATGGAATTTAGGGAGGCATCATGGGACTGGGGAAGTTGTGGGGACATGGACAGGGTGCCAGGGGGGCCAGGACAGGAATTAGGGGAAAAGCACCATGCAGATGGGCCCTGGGTACAGAGACCATGGGACTGGTGGGGGTGACCTGTGCCAGCATGGGATGGTCCTGGCATCGCCATTCCCATGGTGTCCACAGTGTCCCTGTGTCCTGCCTCAGCCTAAGGTGGCCCTGTAGCCCCAGTTCCTAAGAGGTCTGTGCCACTCTGGTGTCCCCACAGGAGAAATCTGGGGATGATGCCAAAACCTGAGCTCTGGTGCTGCTGTACCTACAGAGCCAACCCCACTGAGCCCTTTCCCTTCTCCCTTCCAGCCCAGACCCTCGGCTTTGCTGGTGAGTCCTCAGGGGATGCCATGGCCCAACCCTGCTGTCCCCAGCCCCACGCTGGCCCTGGCAGGCTGGTGTCCCCTGTCACCTGCAGGCACCCAGACCACCTGGATCATCGTGGAGCCCCCCTGGATGCCAGCGGTGCTGTGGGACCGGGTGACACTGACCTGCCAGGGCTCGGGGACCGCCAGTGCCACCACCTGGTACAAGGATGGGCAGCGCTGGGGGCAGCAGGGATGTGACCGCCTCACTGTCACTGAGAATGGCACCTACGAGTGTAACAGAACCGGCAGTGGGCTCAGCCTCCCCATGAGAGTCTTAGATGGTAAGAGGGGTTTGGGTGTCCCCAGCCTGACACCTGCGGGGACCTCAAGGGCTCTGGGTGGGCTGCACTCCATGGGTCACCTCCTGTGTGACCAGAGCCCATCCCCTGCATATGGGGACATCCCAAAGCATGCTAGTGTGGAGGGGCCCCTGTATTGGAATTGGGGACCCCCAGTGTGCTGGCTGTGACCCACTGGGGGGGTCCCTATTGGGTGGTGCCTTCAGGACCCTCCAAGCCCTCCTGATGTGACAGGACCCACTTGTTCCCCAGACTGGCTGGTGCTGCAGGTGCCAGCAAGGCCACTGCTGGAGGGGGACAGGGTGACACTGCGCTGCCGGGACCGGCGGAACAACCTGGTCACCTGGGTGTCCTTCTACCATGAGGAGAAGCAGCTGGTGGAGCTCCGAGATGGGACAGAGCTGACCCTGTTCCCTCTGAAGCTGCACCACAGTGGGCGCTACCGCTGCAAGGGCTGGCTGAAAGACAGGCAGTGGGTGGTGTCTGCGCCAGTGACAGTGACAGTGCACGGTGAGAACCCCACAGTTTCAACCCCAACACCCCCACAGCCCCTCCCCAAGGACTTGGGTTCGCTGTCCCCACTGCCTCCAATCTCCTGCCCTGAGCACCTCCCTGTGCAGGTGCTGGAGGGTCCCCCTGAGCCATCCTTCAGGTCCCTGCAAATCTCAGCTGCCTCAGCACCCCAAGCCCCCTGCGGCCCCGAGCCCTCCTCCTCCACGTGTTCTACCGGGACGGGCAGGTGGTGGGGGGCCCGCAGGGCTCCCTGCAGATGCTGGTGCCCACCGTGGGGGTCTCCCACTTGGGGAATTACAGCTGCCAGGTGCGCTCCGAGGGTGGGGCCATGCAGAAGAGCAGCACCTGGCTCCGCATGACAGTGTGCAGTGAGTGCGGGGATGGGAACAGGGAGCCCACACATCCTCCTGATGTCCCCTGCCTGGGCACCTCCATGTCTCCCAGAGACCTTTCTTGGGTCCTTCCACCACTCTCCTTTTCTCCACACATCCATGGCGTAACCTTGTCCCCACTATCCCCGATCACTCTCATCCCCTCCCGTCCCTATCCCCCCACACCGGCTGCCAGCCCCTCCCTGTGCCCTCAGCCCTGTCTGTGTCCCTGCAGTGCCCGTGGCCAATGCCACCATCACCCCCGGTCCTCTGGCACATGAGGTGACAACGTGACCCTGCGTTGCTCAGTGCAGGTGGGCTCAGCCCCTATCACCTTCACCTGGCTGTACAATGGGCAGGAGGTGGCCCGGGGTCCCCTCTTGGAGCTCAGGGACATCAATGTGGGACATTCGGGCACCTACCAGTGCGTGGCCACCAACCAGCTGGGACAGGACGGGCACCACGTGTTCTGGGCACCCAGCCCTGAGGTGGTACTGGAGGTGACACCGTGGGGACACAGGGTCACAGGTGAGGTCACACAGGGTTACTGGGGTGTTCAGGACCCCCAGGGTTCAGGGTGACCCTGGTGTGTCCCCTCTGTCCCCAGCCATGGCTGTGAATGTCGGCAGGACCCTCCTGTTCCTGCTCCTGCTCCTGGCTGTCATCGGGGGCTGTCACTGCTGGCACCACCATGGTGGGTGACAATGGGGGGGGGATTGGGGTCCTGGAGTGAGGAGAAGCCCCCAGAGTGGGGGAAGAGATTGGCAGCACCGAGGGCACCTGAGCTGGGGGACACTGAGCCTGCAGTGACCTCGTCTGGTGGTCCTGAGGGGTTTGGGGGGAATTTGGAGAATCTTAGTTGTGCTCTAGGGCCATCCCCAGATGGGCTTTGAGGAACATTGTGGTGGCATTGGGAGTTCTTGGAGGGTTTGGAGAGCTGCTAGAGGGCTGTGCAGAGATGTTGGAGGATCTTTGTGGGTCCTGTGGGAGTTTGGGTGCCCCCCCTCTGCCATGCTTGGGGTTTTGGGGGCTCAGAGGGTTGAGGACACCAGGGGCACTGGGGGCACTGCGGTGTTGCAGAAGTTCCAGGAGGTACAGGGGTGATCAGAGTGTCCTGGGGGAATCAGGGGTCCATTGGAATTTGGGGCTGCAGTGGGGATATGGGGATCCCGTGGGTGGTTGGAGCTGCCGAGGTCCCAGGAAGGATCAGGGGTCCCAGTGTCCCCACGGTCACCCCCTCCCCTTTTCCTTGCAGCTGCCAGGAAGCTCCAGGACAGGTGAGTGGGGGGCTCTGGCTGGGACTCCCCTTTCCTCCTCCCTAGACATGACACAGAGCCCCCCATCCCCACAGGATCCCCTGGGAGGAAGGGGCAGTGCTGAACCCCCCACATTGTGGGCACCGAATGGGCAGATGGTGAGTACAGAGGGTGACAGTGACACATCACCCACGGGTGTCACCCCCACCCAGGTCCCCACAACCGGTGTCACTCTCAGGGCCCCCATGGGTGTCCCCCAGCCCTGCCCCACCTCGGGATCCACAAGTGACCAACGCGGAGCTGTCGGGACCCAACGAGGGACAGCAGGACCCCTGTGACTACGATGACGTGCTGTGACGCTGGGGGCACTGGGGGTCCCTGCCTCAGGGCACCCACCATCTGTGCCCCCAAGCTCCCATGGGTGCTCACCATGTCTGTGGGGTGGCCACGAGTGGGGGTCCCATGTGGGGCTGCCCAGAGCTCCCCGTTCCAGTGCTCCCAGTGCTCCCAGTACCCCCAATGGCTCCCCATTCCCTTCCCCAGAGCCAGGAGGCACAGGACCCTTGTCCCTCTTATTGGACCCAAAATACAGCTCTTTGATTAAGCTGGGAGAAATGGTTTTTGTTTGTCCAGCTCTGTCAATTCAGCTCGGGAAGGAGCCAGGTCCCTGTCAGGTTAAGGAGCAGATTGTTGTTGTTTTCTTCCAGTAGAACTGGGGCTCTCTCTGTACCCTGGGGACAGGGACAAATTGATAAATTGCTGCATTTCCGGACTGGTTCCCTCACAGCTGCCCCTGCAGGGCGGATTTCTAGCCAGCCTAGCTTTGAAAACCATCAAAGGCCTTCACAGGCTCACTGCTTGTGTCACTGTGGCTTTTGTGCTTCTTGCAGGGCTGAGAAAACCACAAGAAGAACAAAACCCAAGAACTTTTTCCACCCACAGAATTCTCACCTCTGCAGCAGCTCTAAAGCTGCCAGAACCAAAGCCAAGGGGGCAGGGGGGACCCTAAGGTGCTGGCTGCCACCTGGGGATGGCCACAGCAGGGCTGGGCAATGGCCATCCCTGTGCAGTGGGGCTGGGCCATGGCTGGGCCCCACCCTTGCATTGACAGGGGTCCCCAGGATGTGCCACCCCTGGACTGGTTTCTTCCAGGTCACCCCCAGAACAAGATCCTCCCTGGAAAAGACCCCCCTGGATGAGCCCCCCAGGGCAGAACCCCCTCCTTTCCTATCTGACTCTCAGCACAAATGGCCTCTTCCTGCTTGTCCAGGAAAAGGAAAGTGTTGAGGGAGCACAAACAGACATCCCCCAAAGCCTCCCCACCCTTCCCTGCACCCCTCACACCCCATTTTCCCCCTCCCTGTCTCCCCACCCCAAATTGTTCCCTGTTCAGGCGCTCTCCAGGATTGTTGAGCCAGGAACTGGGGCTGAGGGGACCTGGCACAAAAGTGAGGAAAATAATGGAAATAGAGAAATAAAGAGAGGTAAAAGTCAAGAGCAGGGGAGGGACAGAGTTAGAGCTATCCAGAACCCCCATGTGATGCCTGCCCAGAAAAAACAATGCTGGGCCCCAGGTCACCCCAAAACCTGAGGCACCCAGGGAAGGGCTGTGACCCCCGTGCCCCTCCAGCCACTGCCCATCCCTGGCACCCCCATTCCCCTGAGAACTCAACCATGGGACCCCATTTCTTTCAGTTGCCCCTTCCCTAGAGCCCCCATCCCTGGAGTGAAATTCCCCAGGATCTCCAACCCCAAGGAACCCCATCCTGGCTAATTCCAGTCCTTGGGACCTCCCTTCCCTTAGGGACATTGATACCCCCAGGACCCCCATTCTCACAGAGCCCTCCTTTCCCCTGACACCCTCATCCCTTGGCCACCACCCCTTGATCACTGGAGGCCAAGTTGTTCTTGGACCCTCATTCCTGAGTCTGAGTCCACCCAACAATTGGGGCCCCAATTTCCCTGGGATCCCATCCTGGTAATTCCAGATCTGGGGACACCCCTTCCCTTGGAGACATTGATTCCCCCAGGACCCCCAATCTCACAGGGCCCCCATGCTCACAGGCCCCCCCTTTAACCCTGGCACCCACATCCTTGGCCACCATCCCATGATCAGAAATCCCCCTTGAGGCCACGTTGTTCATAGACCCTCATTCCTGAGTCTGAGTCTACCTAACCCTTGGGACCCCCATTCCCCTGGGACCCCATCCCTGGCTCCCTACACAGCCTCAGCCTCCAAGTTCTGGCAACACCATGTCCCCACCATGTCCCACCATCACCCCCATGTCTCACAAGTTCCCCAACCTGCCCCCATCCTTTCCCCACCCTACCCCCACCAAGGGCCACCTACACGTGGGGACGGATGTGACCTCGCTTCCTTCCCCTTCATCCGAAGAGCCGCCAGCCAGGGGAGCGGTGGCCACAGCAGTGAGTGACAGCCAGTGCACATGGCTGGGGACACCGGGATGGCCGGGAAGGTGGCGCTGCTCCTGTGGGGTGAGTGCCCCGGGCACGGGCCTGACACCCCAGGGATGGGCCCTGGTGAGGCAGAGACTGGTGGGGAGGGGGCATAGGGGGGCTGCAGGGTCCCCTGAAGTCCCCAATGCCAGGAGAGTCAATGCATGAGGTGACCAGGGTCGTGGAGTGGCTTTGGGGACAGGAGAGGGGGTTAAGGGGTTAAGGAACATGGGGACAATAACAGGGGGATGGAATTTAGGGAGGCATCATGGGACTGGGGAAGTTGTGGGGACATGGACAGGGTGCCAGGGGGGCCAGGACAGGAATTAGGGGAAAAGCACCATGCAGATGGGCCCTGGGTACAGAGACCATGGGACTGGTGGGGGTGACCTGTGCCAGCATGGGATGGTCCTGGCATCGCCATTCCCATGGTGTCCACAGTGTCCCTGTGTCCTGCCTCAGCCTAAGGTGGCCCTGTAGCCCCAGTTCCTAAGAGGTCTGTGCCACTCTGGTGTCCCCACAGGAGAAATCTGGGGATGATGCCAAAACCCGAGCTCTGGTGCTGCTGTACCTACAGAGCCACCCCCACTGAGCCCTTTCCCTTCTCCCTTCCAGCTCAGACCCTCGGCTTTGCTGGTGAGTCCTCAGGGGATGCCATGGCCCAACCCTGCTGTCCCCAGCCCCACGCTGGCCCTGGCAGGCTGGTGTCCCCTGTCACCTGCAGGCACCCAGACCACCTGGATCGTCGTGGAGCCCCCCTGGATGCCAGCGGTGCTGTGGGACCGGGTGACACTGACCTGCCAGGGCTCGGGGACCGCCAGTGCCACCACCTGGTACAAGGATGGGCAGCGCTGGGGGCAGCAGGGACGTGACCGCCTCACTGTCACTGAGAATGGCACCTACGAGTGTAACAGAACCGGCAGTGGGCTCAGCCTCCCCATGAGAGTCTTAGATGGTAAGAGGGGTTTGGGTGTCCTCAGCCTGACACCTGCGGGGACCTCAAGGGCTCTGGGTGGGCTCTGCTCCATGGGTCATCTGCTGTGTGACCAGAGCCCAACCCCTGCATATGGGGACATCCCAAAGCATGCTAGTGTGGAGGGGCCCCTGTATTGAAATTGAGGACCCCCAGTGTGCTGGCTGTGACCCACTAGGGGGGTCCCTATTGGGTGGTGCCTTCAGGACCCTCCAAGCCCTCCTGATGTGACAGGACCCACTTGTTCCCCAGACTGGCTGGTGCTGCAGGTGCCAGCAAGGCCACTGCTGGAGGGGGACAGGGTGACACTGCGCTGCCGGAACCGGCGGAACAACCGTGTCACCTGGGTGTCCTTCTACCGTGAGGAGAAGCAGCTGGTGCAGCTCCGAAATGGGACAGAGCTGATCCTGTTCCCTCTGCAGCTGCACCACAGTGGGCGCTACCGCTGCAAGGGTTGGCTGAAAGACAGGCAGTGGGTGGTGTCTGCGCCAGTGACAGTGGCAGTGCACGGTGAGAACCCCACAGCTTCAACCCCAACACCCCCACAGCCCCACCCCAAGGACTTGGGTTTGCTGTCCCCACTGCCTCCAATCTCCTGCCCTGAGCTCCTCCCTGTGCAGGTGCTGGAGGGTCCCCCTGAGCCATCCTTCAGGTCCCCCTGACTCTCAGCTGCCTCAGCACCCCCAGTCCCCTGCGGCCCCGAGCCCTCCTCCTCCACGTGTTCTACCGGGACGGGCAGGTGGTGGGGGGCCCGCAGGGCTCCCTGCAGATGCTGGTGCCCACCGTGGGGGTCTCCCACTTGGGGAATTACAGCTGCCAGGTGCGCTCCGATGGTGGGGCCATGCAGAACAGCAGCGCCTGGCTCCACGTGACGGTGTGCAGTGAGTGCAGGGATGGGCACAGGGAGACCCCACATCCTCCTGATGTCCCCTGCCTGGGCACCTCCATGTCTCCCAGAGACCTTTCTTGGGTCCTTCCACCACTCCCCTTGTCTCCACACATCCATGGTGTAATCTTGTCCCCAATATCCCCCATCACTCTCAACCCCTCCCGTCCCTATCCCCCCGCTCCGGCTGCCAGCCCCTCCCTGTGCCCTCAGCCCTGTCTGTGTCCCTGCAGTGCCCGTGGCCAATGCCACCATCACCCCCCATCCTCTGGCACATGAGGTGCGCGCAGGTGAAAACGTGACCCTGCGTTGCTCGGTGCAGATGGGCTCAGCCCCTGTCACCTTCACCTGGCTGTACAATGGGCAGGAGGTGGCCCGGGGTCCCCTCTTGGAGCTCAGGGACATCAATGTGGGACATTCGGGCACCTACCAGTGCGTGGCCACCAACCAGCTGGGACAGGATGGACACCACGTGTTCCTGGCACGCAGCCCTGAGGTGGTACTGGAGGTGACACCCTGGGGACACAGGGTCACAGGTGAGGTCACACAGGGTTACTGGGGTGTTCAGGACCCCCAGGGTTCAGGGTGACCCTGGTGTGTCCCCTCTGTCCCCAGCCATGGCTGTGAATGTCGGCAGGACCCTCCTGTTTCTGCTCCTGCTCCTGGCTGTCATCGGGGGCTGTCACTGCTGGCACCACCATGGTGGGTGACAATGGGGGAGGGATGGGGGTCCTTGAGTGAGGAGGAGCCCCCAAAGTGGGGGAAGAGATTGGCAGCACCGAGGGCACCTGAGCTGGGGGACACTGAGCCTGCAGTGACCTCATCTGGCGGTCCTGAGGGATTTGGGGGGAATTTGGAGAGTCTTAGTTGTGCTCTAGGGCCATCCCCGGATGGGCTTTGAGGAATATTGTGGTGGCATTGGGAGTTCTTGGAGGGTTTAGAGAGCTCCTAGAGGGCTGTGCAGAGATGTTGGAGGATCTTTGTGGGTCCTGTGGGAGTTTGGGTGCCCCCCCTCTGCCATGCTTGGGGTTTTGGGGGCTCAGAGGGTTGAGGACACCAGGGGGACTGGGGGCACTGCGGTGTTGCAGAAGTTCCAGGAGGTACAGGGGTGATCAGAGTGACCTGGGGCAATCAGGGGTCCATTGGAATTTGGGGCTGCAGTGGGGCTATGGGGATCCCGTGGGTGGTTGGAGCTGCCGAGGTCCCAGGAAGGATCAGGGGTCCCGGTGTCCCCACGGTCACCCCCTCCCCTTTTCCTTGCAGCTGCCAGGAAGCTCCAGGACAGGTGAGTGGGAGGCTCTGGCTGGGGCTCCCCTTTCCTCCTCCCCAGACATGACCCAGACCCCCCCCATCCCCACAGGATCCCCTGGGAGGAAGGGGCAGTGCTGAACCCCCCACATTGTGGGCACCGAATGGGCAGATGGTGAGTACAGAGGGTGACAGTGACACATCACCCACGGGTGTCACCCCCACCCAGGTCCCCACAACCGGTGTCACTCTCAGGGCCCCCATGGGTGTCCCCCAGCCCTGCCCCACCTCGGGATCCACAAGTGACCAACGCGGAGCTGTCGGGACCCAACGAGGGACAGCAGGACCCCTGTGACTACGATGACGTGCTGTGACGCTGGGGGCACTGGGGGTCCCTGCCTCAGGGCACCCACCATCTGTGCCCCCAAGCTCCCATGGGTGCTCACCATGTCTGTGGGGTGGCCACGAGTGGGGGTCCCATGTGGGGCTGCCCAGAGCTCCCCGTTCCAGTGCTCCCAGTGCTCCCAGTACCCCCAATGTCTCCCCATTCCCTTCCACAGAGCCAAGAGGCACAAAACCCTTGTCCCTCTTATTGGACCCAAAATACAGCTCTTTGATTAAACTGGGAGAAATGGTTTTTGTTTGTCCAGCTCTGTCAATTCAGCTCGGGAAGGAGCCAGGTCCCTGTCAGGTTAAGGAGCAGATTGTTGTTGTTTTCTTTCCAGTAGACCTGGGGCTCTCTCAGTACCCTGGGGACAGGGACAAATTGATAAATTGCTGCATTTCCTGTCTGGTTCCCTCCCAGCTGCCCCTGCAGGGCGGGTTTTTAGCCAGCCTAGCTCTGAGAACCATCAAAGGCCTTCACAGACTCACTGCTTGTATCACTCTGGCTTTTGTGCTTCTTGCAGGGCTGAGAAAACCACAAGAAGAACAAAACCCAAGAACTTTTTCCACCCACAGAATTCTCACCTCTGCAGCAGCTCTAAAGCTGCCAGAATCAAAGCCAAGGGGGCAGGGGGGACCCTCAGGTGCTGGCTGCCACCTGGGGCTGGCCAGAGCAGGGCTGGGCAATGGCCATCCCTGTGCAGTGGGGCTGGGCCATGGCTGGGCCCCACCCTTGCATTGACAGGGGTCCCCAGGATGTGCCACCCCCTGGACTGGTTTCTTCCAGGTCACCCCCAGAACAAGATCCTCCCTGGACAAGACCCCCCTGGATGTGCCCCCCAGGACAGAACCCCCTCCTTTTCCATCTGACTCTCAGCACAAAAGGCCTCTTCCTGCTTGTCCAGGAAAAGGAAAGTGTTGAGGGAGCACAAACAGACATCCCCCAAAGCCTCCCCACCCTTCCCTGCACCCCTCACACCCCATTTTTCCCCTCCCCTGTGTCCCCCCAACTTGTTCCCTGCTCAGGTGCTCCCCAGGATTGCTGAGCCAGGAACTGGGGCTGAGGGGACCTGGCACAAAAGTGAGGAAAATAATGGAAATAGAGAAATAAAGAGAGGTAAAAGTCAAGAGCAGGGGAGGGACAGAGTTAGAGCTATCCAGAACCCCCATGTGATGCCTGCCCAGAAACAACAATGCTGGGCCCCAGGTCACCCCAAAACCTGAGGCACCCAGGGAAGGGCTGTGACCCCCATGCCCCTCCAGCCACTGCCCATCCCTGGCACCCCCATTCCCCTGGAACTCAACCATGGGACCCCATTTCTTTCAGTTGCCCCTTCCCTAGAGCCCCCATCCCTGGACTGAAATTCCCAGGATCTCCAATGTCAAGGAACCCCATCCTGGCTAATTCCACTCCTTGGGACCTCTCTTCCCTTAGGGACATTGATACCCCCAGGACCCCCATTCTCACAGAGCCCTCCTTTCCCCTGACACCCTCATCCCTTGGCCACCACCCCTTGATCACTGGAGGCCAAGTTGTTCTTGGACCCTCATTCCTGAGTCTGAGTCCACCCAACACTTGGGGCCCCAATTTCCATGGGATCCCATCCTGGTAATTCCAGATCTGGGGACACCCCTTCCCTTGGGGACATTGATTCCCCCAGGACCCCCAATCTCACAGGGCCCCCATTCTCACAGGTCCCCCTTTAACCCTGGCACCCACATCCTTGGCCACCATCCCATGATCAGAAATCCCTGGAGGCCACGTTGTTCATAGACCCTCATCCCCTCATCTGAGTCTACCTAACCCTTGGGACCCCCATTCCCCTGGGACCCCATCCGTGGGCATCCCAATCCCCTGGACACCCATCCCTGGCTCCCTACACAGCCTCAGCCTCCAAATTCTGGCAACACCATGTCCCCACCATGTCCCACCATCACCCCCATGTCTCACAAGTTCCCCACCCTGCCCCCATCCTGTCCCCACCCTGCCCCCACCAAGGGCCACCTACACGTGGGGACGGATGTGACCTCGCTTCCTTCCCCTTCATCCGAAGAGCCGCCAGCCAGGGGAGCGGTGGCCACAGCAGCGAGTGACAGCCAGTGCACATGGCTGGGGACACCGGGATGGCCGGGAAGGTGGCGCTGCTCCTGTGGGGTGAGTGCCCTGGGCACGGGCCTGACACCCCAGGGATGGGCCCTGGTGAGGCAGAGACTGGTGGAGGGAGGGGGGCACAGGGGGGCTGCGGGGTCCCCTGAAGTCCCCAGTGCCAGGAGTGTCAATGCATGAGGTGATCAGGGTCGTGGAGTGGTTTTGCGGACAGGAGAGGGGGTTAAGGAACATGGGGACAATAACAGGGGGATGGAATTTTGGAGGCATCATGGGACTGGTGAAATTGTGGGGACATGAACAGGAATTAGGGGAAAAGCACCATGCAGATGGGCCCTGGGTACAGAGACCATGGGACTGGTGGGGGTGACCTGTGCCAGCATGGGATGGTCCTGGCATCGCCATTCTCACGGTGTCCACAGTGTCCCTGTGTCCTGCCTCAGCCTAAGGTGGCCCTGTAGCCCCAGTTCCTAAGAGGTCTGTGCCACTCTGGTGTCCCCACAGGAGAAATCTGGGGATGATGCCAAAACCCGAGCTCTGGTGCTGCTGTACCTACAGAGCCACCCCCACTTAGCCCTGTCCCTTCTCCCTTCCAGCCCAGACCCTCGGCTTCGCTGGTGAGTCCTCAGGGGATGCCATGGCCCAACCCTGCTGTCCCCAGCCCCACACTGGTCCTGGCAGGCTGGTGTCCCCTGTCACCTGCAGGCACCCAGACCACCTGGATCATCGTGGAGCCCCCCTGGACGCCAGCGGTGCTGTGGGACCGGGTGACACTGACCTGCCAGGGCTCGGGGACCGCCAGTGCCACCACCTGGTACAAGGATGGGCAGCGCTGGGGGCAGCAGGGATGTGACCGCCTCACTGTCACTGAGAATGGCACCTACGAGTGTAACAGACCCGGCAGTGGGCTCAGCCTCCCCATGAGAGTCTTAGATGGTAAGAGGGGTTTGGGTGTCCCCAGCCTGACACCTGTGGGGACCTCAAGGGCTCTGGGTGGGCTGCGCTCCATGGGTCAACTGCTGTGTGACCAGAGCCCAACCCCTGCATATGGGGACATCCCAAAGCATGCCAGTGTGGAGGGGCCCCTGTATTGAAATTGGGGACCCCTAGTATGCTGGCTGTGACCCACTGGGGGGGTCCCTATTGGGTGGTGCCTTCAGGACCCTCCAAGCCCTCCTGTCTTGGACCCTCCAAGCCCTCCTCCTGATGTGACAGGACCCATTTGTTCCCCAGACTGGCTGGTGCTGCAGGTGCCAGCAAGGCCACTGCTGGAGGGGGACAGGGTGACACTGCGCTGCCGGGACCGGTGGAACAACCTGGTCACCTGGGTGTCCTTCTACCATGAGGAGAAGCAGCTGGTGGAGCTCCGAAATGGGACAGAGCTGACCCTGTTCCCTCTGCAGCTGCACCACAGTGGGCGCTATCGCTGCAAGGGATGGCTGAAAGACAGGGAGTGGGTGGTGTCTGCACCAGTGACAGTGACAGTGCATGGTGAGAACCCCACAGCTTCCACCCCAACACCCCTACAGCCCATCCCCAAGGACTTGGGGTCACTGTCCCCACTGCCTCCAATCTCCTGCCCTGAGCTCCTCCCAGTGCAGGTGCTGGAGGGACCCCCTGAGCCATCCTTCAGCTCCCCCTGACTCTCAGCTGCCTCAGCACCCCCAGCACCCTGCAGCCCTGAGCCCCCCGCCTGCACGTGTTCTACCGGGATGGGCAGGTGGTGGGGGACCCGTAGGGGTCCCCGCAGCTGCTGGTGCCTGCCGTGGGGGTCTCCCATATGGGGAATTACAGCTGCCAGGTGTGCTCCAAGGGTGGGGCCATGCAGAAGAGCAGCACCTGGCTCCGCATGACAGTGTGCAGTGAGTGCGGGGATGGGAACAGGGAGCCCCCACATCCTCCTGATGTCCCCTGCCTGGGCACCTCCATGTCTCCCAGAGACCTTTCTTGGGTCCTTCCACCACTCCCCTTTTCTCCACACATCCATGGCGTAACCTTGTCCCCACTATCCCTCATCACTCTCATCCCCTCCCATCCCTATCCCCCACACCGGCTGCGAGCCCCTCCCTGTGCCCTCAGCCCTGTCTGTGTCCCCACAGTGCCTGTGGCCAATGCCACCATCACCCCTGGTCCCCTGTCACATGAGGTGCGCGCAGGTGACCCTGTGACCCTGCACTGCTCAGTGCAGGTGGGCTCAGCCCCTGTCACCCTCACCTGGCTGCACAATGGGCAGGAGGTGGCCCAGGGTCCCCTCCTGGAGCTCAGGGCCATCGCTGTGGGACATTCGGGCACCTACCAGTGTGTGGCCACCAACCAGCTGGGACAGGATGGACACCACGTGTTCCAGGCACTCAGCCCTGAGCTGGCACTGATGGTGACAACATGGGGACACAGGGACACAGGTGGGGTCACACAGGGTTACTGGGATGTTCAGGACCCCCGGGGTTCAGGGTGACCCTGGTGTGTCCCCTCTGTCCCCAGCAGTGGCTGTGAATGTCGGCAGGACCCTCCTGTTCCTGCTCCTTCTCCTGGCTGTCTTCGGGGGCTGTCACTGCTGGCACCACCATGGTGGGTGACAATGGGGGGGGGGATTGGGGTCCTGGAGTGAGGAGGAGCCCCAGAGTTGGGGCAGATATCAGCAGGACCGAGGATGCCTGATTTGGGAGACACTGAGCCTGCAGTGACCTCAGCTGGGTGTCCTGAGGGATTTGGGGGGAATTTGGAGAGTCTTAGTTGTGCTCCAGGGCCATCCCCAGATGGGCTTTGAGGAACATTGTGGTGGCATTGGGAGTTCCTGGAGGGTTTGGAGAGCTGCTAGAGGGCTGTGCAGGGATGTTGGGGGATCTTTGTGGGTCCTGTGGGCATTTGGGGGTCCCCCTCTCTGCCATGCTTGGGGTTCTGGGGGCTCAGAGGATTGGGGGCACCAGGGGGACTGGGGGCACTGAGGTGGTGCAGAAGTTCCAGGAGGTACAGAGGTGATCAGAGTGTCCTGGGGGAATCAGGGTTCCATTGGAATTTGGGGCTGCAGTGGGGATTTGGGGATCCCGTGGGTGGTTGGAGCTGCTGAGGTCCCAGGAAGGATCAGGGGTCCCAGTGTCCCCACGGTCACCCCCTCCCCTTTCCCTTGCAGCTGCCAGGAAGCTCCAGGACAGGTGAGTGGGAGGCTCTTGTTGGGACTCCCCTCTCCCCCTCCCCAGACATGACCTAGACCCCCCCCATCCCCACAGGATCCCCTGGGAGGAAGGGGCAGTGCTGGACCCCCCACATCGTGGGCACCGAATGGGCAGATGGTGAGTACAGAGGGTGACAGGGACACGTCACCCATGGGTGTCACCCCCACCCAGGTCCCCACAAGCAGTGTCACTCTCAGGGCCCCCATGGGTGTCCCCCAGCCCTGCCCCACCTCGGGATCCACAAGTGACCAACGCGGAGCTGTCAGGACCCAACGAGGGACAGTGGACCCCTGTGACTACGATGAAGTGCTGTGACGTTGGGGGCACTGGGGGTCCCTGCCTGAGGCCACCCACCATCTGTGCCCCCAAGCTCCCATGGATGCTCACCGTGTTGGTGGGGTGGCCACAAGTGGGGGTCCCATGTGACTGCCCAGAGTTCCCCGTTCTAGTGCTCTCAGTGCTCCCAGTACCCCCAGGAGCTCCCCATTCCCTTCCCCAGAGCCAGGAGGCACAGGACCCTTGTCCCTCTTATTGGACCGAAATACAGCTCTTTGATTAAACTGGGAGAAATGGTTTTTGTTTGTCCAGCTCTGTCAATTCAGCTTGGGAAGGAGCCAGGTCCCTGTCAGGTTAAGGAGCAGATTGTTGTTGTTTTCTTTCCAGTAGACCTGGGGCTCTCTCAGTACCCTGGGGACAGGGACAAATTGATAAATTGCTGCATTTCCGGACTGGTTCCCTCACAGCTGCCCCTGCAGGGTGGGTTTCTAGCCAGCCTAGCTCTGAAAACCATCAAAGGCCTTCACAGACTCACTGCTTGTGTCACTCTGGCTTTTGTGCTTCTTGCAGATCTGAGAAAACCACAAGAAGAACAAAACCCAAGAACTTTTTCGCCCATAGAATTCTCACCTCTGCAGCAGCTCTAAAGCTGCCAGAATCAAAGTCAAGCGGGCAGGGGGGACCCTCAGGTGCTGGCTGCCCCCTGAGGCTGGGCAGAGCAGGGCTGGGCAATGGCCATCCCTGTGCAGTGGGGCTGGGCCATGGCTGGCCCCCACCCTTGCATTGACAGGGGTCCACAGGATGTGCCACCCCCTGGACTGGTTTCTCCAGGTCATCCCCAGACCAAGATCCTCCCTGGACAAGACCCCCCTGGATGTGCACCCCCAGGACAGAACCCCCTTCTTTCCCATCTGACTCAGCACAAAAGGCCTCTTCCTGCTTATCCAGGAACAGGAAAATGAAAGTGTTGAGGGAGCACATGCAGACATCCCCCAAAGCCTCCCCACCCTTCCCTGCACCCCTCACCCATTTTTCCCCTCCCCTGTGTCCCCCCAACCTGTTTCCTACTCAGATGCTCTCCAGGATTGCTGAGCCAGGAACTGGGGGTGAGGCGACATGGCACAAATGTGAGGAAAATAAGGGAAATAGAGATATAAAGAGAGAGATGAAGCCCCAAACTGCCCATCTGATCAGCATTTTACTACTGCACAAGAACATAATTTTATTATCAAAAAGCTTAGGCAGAGCCACCGACTGAAAATCAACCCTGAGCAGTCCTATCCCATTCCCATCCCATTAGCTACTCACGCGACCCCTAACACTAGAGCCATATCCCATATCACCGGCGGGTGGTCTCATGTTAGGTACAAGGGGATTCGCCCCCATCCACACTCAGGAATTGCTTATGATGCTTTATGGTAGGTTATTCATTAATCCGGAAGCAATCCTGGAATTATTGATAATGCTGTATGATAGGTTATTCATTAATCTAGAAGCAATCCTGGTGGATCCTTCTGTTTGAAGTTTGGTAAGCAGGGCAAACAATAAAGAGAGATAGAGATAAGGGAATTGTCGAGCTAAGCATGATCAGAGCTAATAATGTCAAACTGACCCTAAGAGCCGTGCCAATGTCAAACTGACCCTAAGAGCCGTGCCAAGCCATGGGAACCAAGCCAACTACACCGGGAATTGACCATATTAGGATAGGAGTTCAAAGGTTTAAAGAGGAAGACTCATCAGAAGACCCTTGCCCGTGAGGAAGGCACCGAAGGACCACCAAGAATAATCCTCAAAATAGATGTCTCCGCCCACGCTCCGCCCACACCACGCCTCTTATGAATATGATGTAACCCTGCACCCAAGACTGTATAAAAGCTTGCTTCTGTCATGAGATAGCTAGAAATCCCTTTTGTGATTTCTCCGACGTGTCGTAATAAAATACCTCCTGTCTATGCTGACTTAGTTGAGTCTCTTAGACAGTTATTCTCGCCTTTTGGGGCAAAATTCGGCATCATATCTGGCGACCCAGATGGGACCAGACAGGAGCGGAGACTTTGAGGTCCTCCGGAGCTGGGTCCGGGGCCGGGACCCTCGGGCGCCCCTGACAGACTTTTGTCAGAAGAGACTCCCCCCCCGGACCAGCGCTCTTCGGTGGATGAAGGGTTTCCTGCATCTCCTGCTCCAATTAAGAGGTATTTTAATTGTTTATTGTATATTGATTTTGGAACAAAGCGCTTTAATTGGGAAATGGGGACTAGACGTAGTCGCCCGACGGGAGCCATAGGGACGCCTTGGCATAATCCCATTTGGTATTGGGGTTTGAGTCCCCATTTGGTATTGGGGTTTGAGTCCCCATTTGGTATTGGATTTGGAATCGGGGTTTGAGTCCCCATTTGGAATCGGGGTTAAAGTCCCCATTTGGTATCGGGGTTAAGATCCCCATTTGGAATCAGAGTATTTGTTGAAAGAGTGAAAAAAAAAAAAAAAAAAAAAAAGAAAAAAAAAAAGATAAAAAAAGAAAAAGAAAAGAAAAAAAAAAGAAAAGATTATTTGTTAAAAGGGTGTATGTTTTTCCTTAATGTTGTTGTCTTGTCTGAATTTTTAAAAGCATTGTTGCTTTGTTTGAATGTTGTTGCTTTGTTTGAATTTCTAAACTACGCCTGGGAACGTATCCAGCCAGGTTCGGGAACATGTCCAATTTTTCCCTTTTCCCTGATAAGGTTTTTGAGGAAATACATTCATGTTATACTTTTGTCTAACATTGTTATGTTGTTTGCAAGTATTTTGTAATTTGCCAAGACGCGAGTTCGAATTGCGGGACAAGGACTCGGTATTTTGTGTTAATTGTAATTTTTGTGTGTGTAAGAATTTATTGTGATATTATCTGCAAACCGTACCTTGGTTTACAGTTGTTTTTACGGGTGTATGTGACAGCCCAAAGTTGACCAGTATCGGTACTATAGGTTTGCCAGCGACATCTCGGGGCAAAGCGGTGTACTTTGATAGACCGGAAAGGTAGGACGGTTTGGATTAAAGTGTGTGGGTGTGGATGAGAGTGGATGAGACGCGATTGGAAATTGTGTATATGAAGTGTTAAAATAAATTGACATACAGTGTTTGCGAGAAAGAGATTAAACCGAAAACGCAGACACAGAAAATAGCCATGGGAGGTCAACAGAGCAAGGACGTAAGTATGAAAACCCCCTTAGGATGTATCTTAAAGCACTGGAAAGACTTGGGAAGAATTCGGGGGGTACCCCATTAAAATCAGGGATCGATGAGAAGATAAGCAGCCCTCAGGGACTAGATAGTCCACAGGGGTCGAGAAGCTACATGGATGCTGACAGCCCACCCAGACTAGAAGTCGAAGGGGAGGAAGGCAGTCCGTCAGGAGCGGAGAGCTGAAGGGAGACACGTAGCCTGCCCGAACTCAGTCCATATGAAGATAACCACACACCCAGAAGTGGAGGCATCTGTAGAATGGAAACCAGCACACCAAGGACTAGGGACAAAAGTAACTCACTGGGAAGTGACGTCTCTAAATTGAGATATAGTGAGAAGAATGATGAGACGTGAAAGGGAGGCAGAGAACAGCTCACAGAAACTGAATATAGTAATTCAGATAGAGGATAGGAGAAGTTGAGGAGAAGAAAAAGGAAGACGGGAAGATAGCTCGAGTAGTGGCTGTAGCAGTGGCAGCTCAGAAGACAGATTACTCGGAACCTGGAACTGGGGGAAGAGGTAGAGGCAACCCAATAGGAGAGAGGAGAGGTTCCAACCTCACCCAGCTAGAGTAGGGCCAAATCAGTGTGCATTCTGCCTAGAGATGGGACACTGGAAGCAAGAATGCCCCGACTAAGTGAAAGGGTGATGGCCACCACTACTACCACACATCAGGATAGTGAATGAGGGGACCGGTGGGCCGTACCCTAGCAGACCCACTGGTTAAAATGGAGCTAGGGGAAGGTAAAAGGGAATTGAACTTTTTGATTGACACAGGAGCAACCTTTTCGGTTTTAAATCAGGAATTAGTACCTAAAAGTGATGAATTTGTACAAGTTGTGGGAGCAACAGGCCAACCAGAAAAGGCTTACTTTTTGAAACCTATTAAATACAAAATTGGGAAACAAATGGGAATTCACCAGTTCCTGTATTTACCAAATTCGCCAAAACCCTTATTGGGGAGAGACCTATTGGAAAACTTGGGAGCCGTAATAAAGTTCAACAAAGACAAATTGGAATTTCAAGTAAATGAGGAACAACTGATTACAGCTTTAAGCCTAACAATCAGTTGTGTGGAACCCAAACCTGAGAGTCACAATTTCGAGCGAATCCTGAGCGAGGCATACCCATTAGTTGGGGCTACTGATATACCGGGAAGGTCAAAACAAGCAGCACCGATTGTTGTTGAACTCAAAGTTGGGGCAAAACTGGTGAAAAGAAAACAATGCCCTCTGAGGATAGAAGACAGGAAGGGGATTGAGCCCATAATCAAAAGGTTTTTGGAACTAGGGTTATTGGTAGAATGCGAATCGGATTTTAATACACCAATCCTGCCAGTAAAGAAACCTAATGGGGCTTATAGACTAGTTCAGGATCTGAGAGCAGTAAACGAAATAACCAAGACATTACATCCAGTAGTTGCTAACCCATACACACTTCTAACTAGACTAAAGGATAATTTGGCTTGGTTTACCATATTAGATTTGAAAGACACATTCTTCTGCCTTCCCCTAGCCCCTGAGAGTCAAAAGATCTTTGCTTTTGAGTGGGAGTCTGTAGATAGAGGGAGAAAGACCCAACTCACCTGGACGGTATTACCCCAAGGATGGGCCAATTCCCCCACGATTTTTGGGAACCAGTTAGCCAAAGAATTAGAACAGTGGGAAAGGCCGCTGGGAGATGGTACCCTTTTGCAGTACGTAGACGACCTCCTAATAGCAACAGTGACAGAGGAAGAATGCATTGAATGGACCATTTCCTTGCTAAAGTTCCTGGGTTTAAGCGGATATCGAGTCTCTCAACAGAAAGCACAGCTGGTGCAAAAGGAAGTGGTGTACCTGGGATACGAAGTCTCCAGAGGACAGCGATCCCTGGGAGCAGCTAGGAAAGAGGCCATCTGCCAGATGCCTAAACCAGAGACGGTGAGAGATCTGCGAGCCTTTCTGGGAATGACAGGTTGGTGTCGACTATGGATCTACCAGTACGGAATACTCGCTAAACCATTGTATGACCTGTTGAAGGGATCCAAGAATGTCCTAGTGTGGACTCCCAAAGCAGAAGGGGCCTTCAAGAAGTTAAAGCTGGAACTAATGAGAGCACCAGCCTTAGGTCTCCCAGATGTATCCATTCTGGCTGTTCTCCCATGAGCGACAAGGGATGGCCCTAGGAGTCCTAGCACAGCAGTTGGGACCACATAAGAGAGCTGTGGCCTACTTCTCCAAGCAGCTAGATGAAGTAAGTAAAGGATGGCCAGGCTGTCTGAGGGCAGTGGCCGCAGTGATAATTAACGTAGAAGAGGCCAGGAAGCTCACGTTGGGTCAAAAGGTGACTGTGCTGGTATCTCACACTGTGTCGGCTGTGCTGGAGCAGAAAGGCAATCATTGGTTGTCGCCATCCAGATTCCTAAAATATCAGGCCATCCTGGCTGAATCAGATGACGTAACTATTCAGGTAACTAACATTGTGAACAAAGCTTCATTTCTAGAAGGAAGAGACCCAGCAGAATCCATTGAACACGACTGCCTGGAAACAATTGAAGCCGTCTACTCCAGTCGTCCGGATCTCAAAGAGGAGCCGTTCGAAGATGCAGACAACTGGTTCTCGGATGGCAGCAGCTTCGTGAAGCAGGGAGTAAGACTGGCTGGCTATGCAGTCACTACCACAGAAGAAGTAATTGAGTCAAACCCTTTGCCTGCGGGGACTTCAGCCCAAAAGGCAGAGCTGATAGCTCTGACTCGAGCTCTGGAATTGGCAGAGAACATGCAAATTAATATATGGACAGACTCTAAATATGCCTTTTCTGTTTTGCATGCCCATGGGGCCATCTGGAAAGAAAGAGGACTGTTGACTACACAAGGGAAAACAGTCAAGCATGCAGAGGAGGTTCTACGATTGCTAAAGGCGGTCCAACTCCCAGCACAAGTGGCCATAATGCATTGTAAGGGACACCTGAAAGGTAATACTATTCCAGAAATAGGGAACAGGAAGGCAGATACAGAAGCTAAATTGGCTGCCACAAGGGTTAGGGAAGTGAAAGTAATGGCCCTAATACCAGGAGGACTGGATACCAACATCCAGCCAGATTACCAGGAATCAGATCATAGATGGATTCAAAGGAATAAGGGCAAAATACTAGAAAATGGTTGGGGTAGATTGGAAACGGGACAGCTAGTAATACCAGGAAACATGATGTGTCAGTTTTTAAAAGCAGAACATGAAAAAGCCCACTGGGGCTTGGATCCGCTCTATCAGTACCTGCAAGCTAGGATAGCAGGGCCAAAATTATTTACCACCATAAAACATGTCACATCCCAGTGTGAGCGATGCCTGAAGAACAACCCGAATACAGGGACTAGGATACACCAGGGAGCAATAAATCGAGGTAAATTCCCAGGTGAAGTATGGCAAATTGATTTTTCTGAACTCCCAAGAAAAGGGGGGTTTCGGTACTTGTTGGTATTAACTGATACATTTTCTGGGTGGCCTGAAGCATTCCCTTGCAGGACAAATAAGGAAAGAGAAGTAACTAAAGTGTTATTGAATGAAATTATTCCACGATTTGGAGTACCGAAGACCATTTCTTCAGATAGGGGTACACATTTCTGTGCAAAAGTAGTAAGAGCAATAAGCAAAGCATTACAAATCAAATGGCAATTACACACGCCTTACCGTCCACAGGCCAGTGGGCAAGTAGAAAAGATGAATCATCTTATCAAACAGCAGATTGCCAAAATATGCCAGGAGACTAATTTGCAGTGGTATCAAGCTTTGCCTATTGCTCTGCTGAGGCTAAGAGTCAAACCAAGGTCAAAAGAAAGGTTAAGCCCATTTGAAATTTTGTATGGTAGACCTTATGCTATGCAAGTTGTAAATGGGGACGCTATAGACCAAATTGGTAATCAGTACATTTACGATTATGTAATTACGGTGGGGAAACAGTTTGATAAGAATGCTACTGTAATGATAGAGCACCAACCTAAACAACCTGATTGCAAATTGCATCCGTTTAATCCCAGTGATTGGGTGTATGTTAAGAATCTTCTAGGAAAACCCCTACAAGAGAAGTGGGAGGGACCCTTCCAAGTGCTGCTGACTACCTTCACCGCGGTTCGGATCAAGGAGCGACCTGCGTGGATCCATTACTCACGGGTCAAGAAAGCTCCGGAGAACAAACAAGAGCAGACATCATGATCCTGACTCCACCTCAAACCCTTACAACTCTGATCATTGGACTCTCGATAAGTATAGCTCTTCCCCAAGACTATGCCCCAATAGACCCATGGTCTTATGCACACCAGTGTATCCACCCAGAGTTGGAAACGAAGGGACCCTATTTCGAGGTTTATGCTCTGCGTAACAATCAGCCATACCCGAGTAAAGTATGGGATCAGTCCTCCATGGTAGCATACAAGGGAGACCAAATCCAAATTGGGTGTCGAGAACTTGACCCGGTAGAAGGGAGAACAAGGCGGCTAGTATTAACAATTAAACCCTTGATGCCAGCCTCTGAACATAACCTAATTACTTTTAGTCCAGTGAAGATGGGCCAGCCCACTGTCTGGACCCAGCAAAAGAGCCCAATCTCATGTCAGTGGAGTGACTTCCGAGAAGATCCACCCGGATCACAACCCCGAAACTCGGTAATCTATACGGAAGATTCGCTTGGGGAACTACATCCTCGAAACATAACCCTTGACCTCTACCCTCTTCTCTCTCCTGCGGGAAAGATCGTAGTATCTAGTGGTCCTGAGGAAGGGAGGGCACAGTGTGAGATGGCATTTAGATTAGATCAGTCGATGATGTTCACATGCAAAAGGGAATTGAAAACGCTGGAGCGGGGTATTAGCTTCCCTCAGCGGGCTGTCCAATATGAGGTGGCATTATCGGAAGGCATGATCCCATTGTATCCAGATCTAGACTTACCCCAAGAAATCACTCCACCGGTGGAATGTAAAATAGTGCATAACCTGACCTTTATAGGGCCTCAGGTGATAAGAAAATCTAATGAACTAAAATTATTATTAGACCCCACTTATTCTCTGAAGAAGGTGCAGATGAACATCCATACCGATGTTACACATTTGCAGAAGGATTGCCGCCCATTTATACAGCAAAGCCTCAAGGGATGGAATGCATGGCTAGCGACAAGGTCTTATCACAGGAGGGCACAAAGAGATCTTAGTGGGTGGGTCGGCACCGGATTTGGTATATTAAACACGATAGATCAAGAGGTATTAGTGAACAAATTAAGCACCGTCACGATGAACCTGGGAAAGCTTAAGATGCCCCTCAGTTCATCCATGCTTACATTAGCAGAAACACAATCGCTAGTAGTAAAATTACTAACCATGGTAGCAAACCATACTGCAGAGGATTTTGTGAAGCTTGTTAATTATGCAGGGGAATTTAGCAAAGACATTGCGCTCGCTATCCAATGCCCTCAGACGCAACAATGGGTACAATCAGTAGCGGCAGGAATAATAAGAGAAGGAACGTCAGGTATATTACCTCAAGAAATAAGGGAAACAATATTAAAGGGGCAATCACACCACACAATTCGAGAAAGACCACCAAGCCTGGTGGCAATTAGTAAACTTCACTTATGAACCCCAACAAGAACATATTGAAGCCTATGTCCTCACCATTAGTGCGGCAGAGGAAAGAGCTATCTTTCCCATCCTCACTCTAGGGACAATACATCAGGGTGTCATTGTCAAGCCAGTAGACCATAATGTCTGGGCTAGTTATAATTATACCAAAAAGAGGTGGCAATCGATTAGCACAGAAGCATGTATTCCTAGGGGACAGTTAGGCTATGTTTGCGAAAACGCCGTGGTAGAAGCAGAAGATTTATGCTTAGATGCCGAGGATAGTGTATGCACCTTTGAAATGCTTCCGCATAATAGAACACAGTCACAAGTCTACTATATAGGGAATGGGTGTGCTTGCGTGAGGACAGCTTGTGACAACGTCATTATAGATGGTTGCCAAGAAGAGACTAACAATACTAACTTTTGTGTATGCAATTTTACCAAGATAATAGGTTGTGATTTTCATTATACTGTCCCAATAACTACCCAACAGCTAATTAACGCAGATTTTAACCTATATCAAGAGATACCGAAATTACAAATAGGGATGGACGTTGAAATTCTTAAAGCAATGCTCGCACATCCTAAAGTGAAGGAATTGATGCAAAAGGTGAATCAAACGACTAAACGAATGATATGGCAGGTGGAACATAATTCAGAGAAAATAAAGGATGTCCTGACCAAAGTAGAACAAGTAGGTCAGCATCATTGGTGGGATATCTTTACAGGATATTCCCCAACAGCTACACAGGTCTTCAACTACCTGGTGCACCCAATGCTAATAGTAATTGTAGCTCTGCTACTGTTAACTTTCACAAATATTTGCATGTGGTGGAGACTAAGGATTATAATGAAAAGAACTCAAATAGTTTGGGCTATGGTACGAGCGTATCAGCGCCCTATAGGAATAGAATTAGATGAAAGAATTCGTATGTTATAAGAAAAGGGGGGAAATGAAGCCCCAAACTGCCCATCCGATCAGCATTTTACTACTGCACAAGAACATAATTTTGTTATCAAAATGCTTAGGCAGAGCCACAGACTGAAAATCAACCCTGAGCAGTCCTATCCCATTCCCATCCCATTAGCTACTCACGCGACCCCTAACACTGGAGCCATATCCCATATCACCGGCAGGTGGTCTCATGTTAGGTACAAGGGGATTCGCCCCCATCCACACTCAGGAATTGCTTATGATGCTGTATGGTAGGTTATTCATTAATCCGGAAGCAATCCTGGAATTATTGATAATGCTGTATGATAGGTTATTCATTAATCCAGAAGCAATCCTGGTGGATCCTTCTGTTTGAAGTTTGGTAAGCAGGGCAAACAATAAAGAGAGATAGAGATAAGGGAATTGTCGAGCTAAGCATGATCAGAGCTAATAATGTCAAACTGACCCTAAGAGCCGTGCCAATGTCAAACTGACCCTAAGAGCCGTGCCAAGCCATGGGAACCAAGCCAACTACACCGGGAATTGACCATATTAGGATAGGAGTTCAAAGGTTTAAAGAGGAAGACTCATCAGAAGACCCTTGCCCGTGAGGAAGGCACCGAAGGACCACCAAGAATAATCCTCAAAATAGATGTCTCCGCCCATGTTCCGCCCACACCACGCCTCTTATGAATATGATGTAACCCTGCACCCAAGACTGTATAAAAGCTTGCTTCTGTCATGAGATAGCTAGAAATCCCTTTTGTGATTTCTCCGACGCGTTGTAATAAAATACCTCCTGTCTATGCTGACTTACTTGAGTCTCTTAGGCAGTTATTCTCACCTTTAGGGGCAAAATTCGGTATCACATTGGCCACGGGCACTGTGGGGACAGAGATGGGGCTGAGGCCACAGGGAGGGGCTGGCAGATGGTGTGGGAGGATAGGGACGGGGAGAAGGGTGTGATGGGGGATGTTGTGAATGGGGTCACAACATGGAGGGGTGAGGAGACAAGGGGAGGGATGGAAGGACCCGGGAAAACTGTCTGGGAGATGTGGAGGTGCCCAACCAGGGGACCTGAGAGGGCCGTGTGGACTCCCCATGCCCATCCCCGCACTCACTGCGCACCATGACGCGGAGCTGGGTGCTGCTCTTCCTCACGGATCCCCCTTGGAATGCACCTCACAGTCATAATTTCCCAAATGGGAGACACCATGGTGGGCACCCCCTTCCCCCACCAGTCCCGGTAGAACACGTGCAGGAGGGGGGCTCAGGGCCGCAGAGGGCTGGGGGTGCTGAGGCAGCTGAGAGTCAGGGGGGACCCGTCAATGGAATCAGGGGGACATTCAAGTACCAGTACCAAGAAGAGCTCTGGGAAGGAGAGGGCAGGTGAGGACTGTAATTCTGAGTCCACTAGGAAGGGGCTTTGGGGATATCAGGAGATTGGAGTTCACGCCATGGGGTGCTCACCGTGCACTGTCACTGTCACTGCTGCTGACCGTGAGATAAAGGACCTCACCAAGCCCCCGCAGCTGTAGCGGCCGCTATGGTTCAGCTGCAGGGGGGACAGGGACAGCTCGGTCCCATTGACAGGCCCCGTCAGATCCTTCTCGTCCTGGTAGAATCGCACCCTGGTGACCGTGTTGTTCCACCATCCCCGGCAACGCAGTGTCACCGTGTCCCCTTCCAGCAGTGCCCGTGCTGGCACCTGCAGCACCAGATTGTCTGTGCGACAGAGGGGTCCCCTCTCACTGAGGGGCTCAAGACAGGTCCATGGTGGGTGCCCATGGCACTGGGGACATCTGGGTGCACTGGGGTGCACTGGGATGTCCAGGTGTCCTGTAGACAGGCTCTCCCACACACGGGGTGTGAGGCCACCCACAAAGTGGATCCCACCCAGACCTGTCAGGGGCCACCCTGATCATTTAAGATAACCCCTCACCATCTAGCACTGTCACAGGGGGGCTGCGCCCGGTGCCAGGTCTGTAACACGTATAGGTGCCACTCTCGGTGACAGCGATGTGGCGTGGTCCCTGCTGCCTCCAGCGCTGCCTGCCCTTGTACCAGGTGGTGGCACCGGCAGTCCCCGAGCCCTGGCAGGTCAGTGTCACCCGGTCCCACAGCACTGCCGGCCTCCAGGGGGGCTCCACCAGGAGCTGGGTGGTCTGGGCACCTGTGGGTGACAGGGGACACCAGCCTGCCAGGGCCAGCGTGGGGCTGGGGACAGCAGGGTAGGGCCATGGTGTCCCCCGAGGACTCACCAGCAAGGCTGAGGGTCTGGGCTGGAAGGGAGAAGGGACAGATCTGGGTGGGGGTGGCACCATGGGGACAGGAGCATGCGGGCACAGGGTGTGGAGGCTGTCCCTAAATTGTCCCCATGGGGACAGCAATTCTTGTGGGAAAGTGTGTCTGGGTGGTCCCCAAAAGATTTGGAGAGGCAGGGGGACATGTCTGTGTCACAGCCACCTGTGCACCACATCCATGTGGCACAGACGCCTCAGGAACAGGGACACCAAGGCCAGCCTTGGCTGAGGCAGAAAATGAGGACACTGTGGATACCCCGGGCACTATGACACCAGGGACACAACCCATGCAGGCCCAGGTCATCTCCATCTGCTCATGATCCCATCCCCATGGCCACATCGTCATGCTTCTTGTCCACTTCTGTCCCTGCATCCCAGTTCCATTGTCCCTATCCCTAGAACTCCCTGATCCCAAAGGTGCCAATCCCCACATCCCTGTACCCACATCCTCATCCCTAAATTCCTGCCCCCTCTTCCTGTCCCCAAAGCCACCCTACATCTCCAGTCCCAGCAAGGTCCACTGTGGGTACCATGGACTGGAACTGCTGCCCTTGGGGACCTCTGAGGACCCCCTGTGCCCCCTCCTCTCCCCATCCCCAGGGTGTCAGGCCGGTGCCTGGGCCACTCACCCCACAGGAGCAGCACCACCTTCCCAGCCATCCCGGTGTCCCCAGCCATGTGCACTGGCTGTCACTCGCTGCTGTGGCCACCGCCCCCCTGGCTGGCGGCTCTTTGGATGAAGGGGAAGGAAGCGAGGTCACATCCGTCTGCACGTGTAGGTGGCCCTTGGTGGGGGCAGGGTGGGGACAGGGTGGGCACAGGAAGGGGATGAGTGTGGGTGGGACACAGTGGGACATGTGGTTCACAGGAGTGGGGGGCTAGGTTGGTTTTGGGTGCCAGGGCTGAGTGTCCAGGGGAATGGGGTTCCTAAGGAGGGGGAATCATGGGTCTGGGGGTGCCCAGGGCTGAGGGGACTCAATCATGGGAGTCCCAGGGGAACATGGGCTCCAGGGATTTGGGGTCATGGGATAGGGATGCTAGGGGAATGGTGGTTCCCATGGGAATGGGTTTCCTGAGAGAACCAAGGTCCTGGTGGAAGGGGGATTTCAGGGGATAGAATTAACAGGAGAGGGTTCCTTGGGAATGGGGTCCTGGGCCATGGAGATCCTGGAGAATGGCAGTACTGGGATGGGGGTCCCAGGGTGAGGGGACATAAGGCATGGGGCTCCCATGCTTGGGTTCCCAGGGGAATTGGGGTGCCAGAGATGGACAGTTGCTGAATGGGCACAGGGGTCTCACCTTCTTCCCTGGGTGCATCAGATTTTGGGATGACCCAGAGCCAGCCAAGCCCCCCTGGGAAGCTCATGTGCTGTGCAGGCTTCACATGGTGGTCCTGGGTAGCTCTGACTCTGTGCCCTCCCCTGCCCTTGACTTTAGTGTCTTTATTGCTTTTTTTCTTTATTTTGCTCACTTTTGTGCCAGGTCTCCTCACCCCCAGTTTTTAGCTCAGCAATCTCATGGAGCACCTGAGCAAGGACCAAGGTGGGGGGAATGAGGGGAGGGGGGAAATGGGAAGCAGGAGTTTCAGGGAAGGATGGGGAGACTGTGGGAGATGGAGGTGTTGGCTTGTGCCTCCACAACGTTTTCACTTTCTTTTTCCTGGACAAGAAGGAAGAGGCCATTTGTGCTGAGAATCAGATGGGAAAGGGGGGCAGTCTCTGTTCCTGGGGTGGCACATCCAGGGGGTCCTGTCCTGGGGGGATCCTGTCCCAGGGGGTGACACATCCTGGCATGGGGGATCCTGTCCCGGTTTGCTCAGCACTGCAAGAAGCACAAACCACAAAGGCAGTCCAAGCAGTGGCTCTGTGAGGGCCTTTGATGGTTTTCAGAGCAGGGCTGGCTGAAAACCGCTCCTGTAGGGGCAGCTGTGAGGGACCAGTCCAGAAATGCAGCAATTGATCCCTTTGTCCCTTTACCCAAGGGTCTGAGAGAGCCCCAGCACTACTGCAAATCCCACACCAATCTGCTCAACAACCTGTCCTGGGGTGACGTTATGATGCTTGTATATCCCCATTCATCTGTTCTGTGCCTTTAAGACCTGCACTGAAGAGTGGAAGTTTTGTTTGGGTTTCTCTTATCAGGACATGGAGACAAGCAGTAGACAGAGCTGTTTTTTTTTTTTACTTCCAGCTTTGGGCTTGCTGCTTTTGCTTGCTGCTTTTGCTTGCTCTCTTTTTCTGCTCTTGCTTCTGCTCTGCTTTCTGCCTCTGCTTATTAGCTAGTTCTAGCTAAACAGTCCACATTGCTTCCTGGACTGTTTCTCCTCTCCTGTTCCTGTGACCATCTCGAACCTGCTCCGGACTGGGACCCGGGAACACCAAGGGTTCGGCTGCAGCGGCTGGCCCAGCGCCGGAGGGACTGAGAACAGAGCAACCACCCCCGAAAGAGACTTTCTGATTTTGCCATCTTTCTCAGAGCGGTGTCATCGGGTATTGTTCATTTTGTGTGCTGGGGGGTGCGGGGCCAGTCAAATAAACAGGTTCTTTCCACCTCTCTCCGAGGAATTTTTTCCCGAACCGGTTGGGGGGAGGGGCCGTGTGGGTTTCGCTTTCTGGAGGGGCCCTCCTTTGCAGATTCTTTAACAAATTTGCCCTAAACCAGTACACAACCTGACCTGGACCCTCCTCCTCCTCCCTGCCTTGCCGTGGATGGACAGTGGCCGGATGCCCCGCACCCACCACAGCCGCTCTCTCACTGCCCTCCACACCTGGATGGGGAGAGAAAATTGAGCAAAGGGTTCCTGGGTTGAGACAAGGACCAGGAGAGATCACTCATCAAATCCTGTCACGGTAAATGCAGGCTCAGAATTAGCAACATGAATGAATATCTGCTGACAAAATCAGAGCAGGATAAGGAAAAGTCAAATAAATCCTTCAAAAAACCTTCCCCCTGTTATGAACAATTTTGTAGTCATTGGCTTTCACTATTATATTGGTTTTTCCAAATTATTTTCATATAATACAGGTTGTAATCACTTTTTAACTGTTTTTGATACACTACAAATTGTCAGCCTTTTTACCCTAATCCCTGTGTAGAATATATATTTTAATGTGAAAAATACATTATAGTTTAAGCTCTCCCAAAATATCAAGATAGAGACAATGTGCTGCGTATTACAGCATTACCTGTTGCAGAAGTAGCTAATACCTTTATTTGTGTAACTAAGTGACAACGGTGAGAATAACTGAGATAATTTGTGAAATAGATATTGTTGATTTAATGTACTGGTAGAGTATCTCATCTGTATGAGAAGAACACATGGAAAAGTAGCAAGTGAAAAAACATCAAAAGGAAGAATGCAAAGAGGAATTTAGCACTGACCCTTCTTTTCTCAAGAACTGTCAAACCACAGAACAGGGGGTTTGTGAGGACAAAAAATAGATAAATTTACTTTGCAGTATAGCATGTACTTTATGAAAATGAATCAAGAGTCAAACCAAGCAAAAGAATTCCCAGAACATGTAAACTGGAAAGAATGTTTGTATATGTTTAAACCTCCTGAGTATGTATTTAACCATTACAGTGAAAAGCTATGTAAGGAGAATTGCTGTAGTTAAAAGTGTGCCTCTGGCAGTTGCCAAGCACCCAGCACACTGTTTACTATACCTTTTATTCCTTATTAAACATTTACAAAATTTAAAGAGTGAGCCTTGTTTCTCACACAGTTTGACCAAAAAACTGAATTTTGGGTACCATAGGATGGAAAAACGCCATGTGCTCTCCCATCACTGGGAGGGGGAATGAGGAGCCCCATTGGGTGCTGTGAAGAGGAAGAAGAGACCCCTGAGGGGAATCAATGCCCCCAGTGCCACCCAGTGTCACAGCACATCATCATAGTCACAAGAATCCCACTGTCCCTCATAGGGTTCCAACAGCTCCGCATTGGTCACTTGTGGATCCTGAGGTGGGGCAGGGCTTGGGGACATCCATGGGGGCCCTGAGAGTGACAACGGTTGTGGGGACCTGCTTGAGGGTGACATTCCTGTGTGACGTGTCCCACTGTCTCCCCCTGTACTCACCCTCTGCCCACTTGGTGCCCCTGATGTGGGTGTTGAGCACAGCCCCCTGCTCCGGGGGGTTCTTGAGGGGATGGGGGTGTCTAGATGGTGTCTGGGGAGGGGGAGAGAAGAGTCCCAGCCCAAGCTCCCCACTCACCTGTCCTGGAGCTTCCTGGCAGCTGCAAGGAAAGGGGAGGGGGTGACCAAGTGGAAACCGGGACCCCTGAACCTTCCTGGAACCTCGGCAGCTCCAACCACACACAGGACACCCAAATCCCCACTGCAGCCCTGAATCCCAGTGGATCCCTGACTCCCCTGGACACTCTGAGCACACCTGAAGCTCCCAGAACTTCTGCATCACTGAAGTGCACCCAGTCCCCCTGATGCCCCGAACTCTCTGGGTCCCCAGAACCCCAAGCAGTGAGGGGTACCCCCAAACTCCTCCAAGACCCCAGAAAGATCCCCAAACATCCCTGCACATCCATGCAGGAGCTCCCCAGATCCTCCAGGAACTCCCAGTGTCACCCCAATGTTCCTCAAAGTCCACCCAGGGAAGGCCTTGGGGCCCAACCAAGACTCTCAAAATTCCCCCCAAATCCCCCAGAACGCCCAGCTGAGGTCACTGCAGGCTCAGTGTCCCCCAGCTCAGGGGCCCTGGGTGCTGCTGATCTCTGTCCCCACTCTGGGGGCTTCCCCTCTCTCCAGGATCCTCTTATCACCTCCACTGTCACCCACCCCAGAAGTGCCACCAGTGACAGCCCCGATGACAGCCAGGAGCAGGAGCAGGAACAGGAGGTCCTGCCGACATTCACAGCCACTGTTGGGAGCAGAGGGGACACATTGGGGTCACCCTGAACTGTAGGTGTCCTGAAACCCCAGCAACCCTGTGGGACCCCACCTGTGACCCAGGGTGAGCCAGGTGTCACCACCAGGGCCAGCTCTGGGCTGAGTGCCCGGAACACGCGGTGCCCATCCTGTCCCAGCTGGTTGGTGGCCACGCACTGGTAGATGCCCAAATGTCCCACATTGACGTCCCTGAGCTCCAGGAGGGGACCCTGGGCCACCTCGTGCCCGTTGTGCAGCCAGGTGAAGGTGACAGGGGCTGAGCCCACCTGCACCAAGCAGCACAGGGTCACATTGTCACCTACATGCACCTGGTGTGACAGGGGACTGAGGGTGATGGTGGCATTGGCCACAAGCACTGCAGCAACAGAGACAGGGCAGAGGGCACAGGCTAGGACTGGCAGCCAGTGAGGGGTTAGGGATTGGCAGGAAAGGTTGTGATGGGGCATGTTGGGGAAGGGGTCACACCATGGAGGGATGAGGGGACACAGGGAGGAGGTGGAGGGACAGAAGAAAGGTGTCTGGGGAACATGGAGGTGCCCAGGCAGGGGACTGGAGGAGGGTGTGGGAGTTCCCTGTGCCCATCCCCACACTCACAGTGCACCGTGACATGGAGCAGGTCGCTGCTCTTCCGCACGGCCCCCCCTCAGAGCGCACCTGGCAGCTGTAATTCCCTGAGTGGGAGACCCCCACAGTGGGCACCAGCAGCTGCAGGGACCCCTGCGGGCCCCCCACCACCTGCCCATCCCAGTAGAACACGTGCAGGAGGGGGGCTCGGGGCCGCAGGGGGCTGGGGGTGCTGAGGCAGCTGAGAGTCAGGGGGGACCCCTGGGTGGGCTTGGGGGGACCCTCCAGCACCGGCACCGAGAAGAGCTCAGGGAAGGAGAGGGGAGGTGAGGACTGTGACTCTGAGTCTGCTGGGAGGTGGTGTTGGGTTGGTGAGGAGACTGGAGTTCCAGCTGTGGGGGTGCTCACCATGCACTGTCACTGTCACTGCTGCTGACTGTGACTGCCAGGACCCCACTAAGCCCTCAAATCAGTAGCGGCCGCTGTGGTGCAGCTGTGGGGGGGAGAGGAACAGCTCGGTCCTCCTGAGGGACCCCCTGAGATCCTTCTCCTCCCGGTAAAATCGCACCCTGGTGAGATGGATATCCTGCCGGCACTGGCAGTGCAGTTTCAAGGTGTCCCCCTCCAGCAGTGCCTGTGATGGCACCTGCAGCTCCAGCTGGTCTGTGGGACAGGAAGGTCACATCTCACTGATGAGACTGGTCTGAGTTGTGTGTCCATAGCACTGGGGACATCCAGGTGCACTGGGGTGCTCTGGGGTGCACTGGGTTGTCCCTGTGTGGAGGGCACAGGCTCTTGCCACGTGAGGGGTGGGAGGCCACCTACGGAGTGGAGCCCACCCTGACCTCTCAGGGGCCACCCTCATATTTTAAGATCCCCCTCACCATCTACTACTGACACTGGGGGGCTGCACCCGGTTCCGTGTCTGTCACACGTTTGTAGGCGCCACTCTCGGTGACAGTGAAGTGGTCAGGTCCCTCCTGCCACCAGCGCCACTCATCCTTGTACCAGGTGGTGGCACCAGTGGCCCCCGAGCCCTGGCAGGTCAGTGTCACCCAGTCCCACAGCACTGCCAGGAGATGGGTGGTCTGGGCACCTGTGGGTGACAGGGACACCAGCCTGCCAGGGCCAGTTTGGGGCTGGGTACAGTGGGGTGGGGCCATGGCATCCCCTGAGGACTCACCAGAGAGACCAAGGGACAGGGCTCAGTGTGGGTGTGGCACTGCAGGGATGGTGGCACCAGGGTAAACAGTGTGTGGTGGCTGTCCCCAAACTGTCCCTGTAGGGACAGCAGTTCTTGTGGGAAAGTGTGTGTGGATGGTCCCCAAAAGATTTGGAGAGGCAGGGGGACTTGTCTGTGTCACAGCCACCTGTGCACCACATATGTGTGGCACAGACACCTTGGGAACAGGGACACCAAGGCCACTTGGGGCTGAGCCAGAACATGGGGAAACTGTGGACATTGCAGGCAGGAGGACACCACGGACACAGCCCATGCTGGCCCAGGTCACCCCCACCAGCTCACGATCCCATCCCCATGATCCCATCCTCATGGCCACATCCTCACTGTTCTTGCCCCCTTCTGTCCCTGCATCCCAGTTCCCTTGTTCCTATGCCCAGAGCTACGGGAGCCCAAAGGTGCCAGTACCCACATTCCTGTCCCCACATCCCCATCCCCAAATTCCTGTCCCCCCTGCTCCTTTCCCCAAAGCCACCCTACATCCCCAGTCCCACCAAGGTCCACTGTGGGTAACATGCACTGACTCTGCTGGCCTTGGGGACCTCAGAGGACCCCACAGCCCCGCTGTGCCCCCTCCCCTCCCCATCCCTGGGGTGTCAGGCCCATGCCCGGGGCACTCACCCCACAGGAGCAGTGCCACCTTCTCAGCCATCCCGGTGTCCCCAGCCATGTGCACTGGCTGTCACTCACTGCTGTGGCCACTGGTCCCCTGGCTGGCGGCTCTTCAGATGAAGGAGAAGGAAGCGAGGTCACATCCATCTCCACGTGAAGGTGGCCCTTGGTGGGAGCAGGGTGGCCACAAGCTGGGCACAGGGTGGGGAAGCGAGGTCAGGTCTTGACCTCATGCATAGGTGGCCCTTGGTGGGGGCAGGGTGGGGACACGGGTGGGTGGGACACAGTGGAACCTGAGGTTCCCAGGAGTGGGGGGCTCGGTGGGTTTGGGGAGGCAGGAAGGGGATCACTGGGGAATGGGGGTGGTGAGTAGGGGAAATGTCCGGCGATGGGGGTGCCATGGGAATGGGCATCCCCATAGCTGGGCAGACTGAGGGATTTGAGTTCATGGGATGGGAGAATGGTGGGTCCTAGGAGGATTTCAAGGGATGGAATGAACGGAAGGGGGTTCCTTAGGAATGGGGTCCTGATCCATGGAGTTCCTGGGGAATGTCAGTACCGGGATGGGGGTTGCAGAGAGGTGGGGAACTAAGGAATGGTGGGGTTCCCAGGGGAATGGGGTTCCAGGCATGGGCAGTGGCAGGGTGAGCCAGTGGGTCTGAGCTGCTTTGGGTTTGTGCCCCCCAGCCTCCAATGACTTTTCCCTCTCTTTATTCCATTTCCATCATTTTACCCCTCAATTTCACAAGCCCCCAGTTCGTGCCTTGATGGTCCTGGGGGGCACAAGAGCAAGGAACAGCTTGGGGGAACCTCAGAGTGGGGGAAGCAGGGGTGAGGGGTCTGCAGGGAGGGCTGAGGAGCCTGTGGGGGATGTGGGTGTCCAGCTTTTACCTCCCAACACTTTCACTTTCTCTCTCTTGCAGAAGATGGAAGAGGCGGTTTGACACATTTCTCACATGGGGGGGTGAGTTCTCTCCTGGTGAGCAGATCCAGAGGGCTCCTGTCCGGGCGGGATCCTGCCTCAGGGGGGACACATGCTGGACAAGGGGCTCCTGTCCTGGTGCATGGCAGCTCCGGGGGGGTCCAGACTTCTCCATTCTTGCTCGTCCCTGCAGGATCTGAGCCAGCAAGATCAGCTGGGGAATGGAGAGCCAGCCAGGAAGGAGCTCCCAAACTCCTGCTCCTTGAAGCCAGTGGCCATCCAAGGGTGGGGCCCAGCCATGGCCCAGCCCCACTGCACAGGGATGGCCATTGCCCAGCCCTGCTCTGCCCAGCCCCAGGTGGCAGCCAGAACCTGAGGGTCCCCCCTGCCCCCTTGGCTTTGATTCTGGCAGCCTTAGAGCTGATGGAGAAGTGAAAATTCTGTGGAGGAAAAAGGCGTGTTTGTGGTTTGCTCAGCCCTGCAAGAAGTACAAACCACAAAGGGAGCCCGAGCAGTGGCTCTGTGAGGGCCTTTGGTGGTTTTCAGAGCAGGGCTGGCTGGAAACTGCTGCTGCAGGGGCAGCTGTGGGGGAACCAGTCCAGAAATGCAGCAATTGATCATCTTGTCCCTTTCCCCAAGTGACTGAGAGAACCCCAGCACTACTGCAAATCCCACAACAATCTACTCAACAACCTGACCTGGACCCTCCTCCTCCTCCCTGCCTTGCCGTGGATGGACAGTGGCCGGATGCCCCGCACCCACCACAGCCGCTCTCTCACTGCCCTCCACACCTGGATGGGGAGAGAAAATTGAGCAAAGTGTTCCTGGGTTGAGACAAGGACCAGGAGAGATCACTCATCAAATCCTGTCACAGGTAAAAGTGCTTCAGAATTAGAGATATTAATTGAATTTATTGCTGACAAAAATTAGAGCAGGATAAGAAGTCAAATAAACCCTTCCATACACCTTCCCCCTGTTATGAATAACTATGTAGTCATTGGCTTTCACTATTATATTGATTTTCCAAATTATTTTGATATAATACAGTTTGTATCAGTTTTTAACTGCTTTTGATACACTACAATTTTTCAGTCTTTTTACCCTGTCTGCCTAGAATATATATTTTAGTGTCATAAATATATTATAGTTTAGGCTCTCCCAAAAGATCAAGATCGAGACAATGTGCTGTGTATTACAACATTAACTGTTTCAGAAGTAGCTAATGCCTTTATTTGTGTAACTAAGTGACAATGGTGAGAATAACTCAGATAATTTTGTGAAATAGCTAATGTTGATATAACGTACTGGTGGACTACCTGATCTGTAGGAGAAGAACACATACAGAAGAAGAACACATACAGAAGAAGAAAAGTAGCAAGTGAAAAAACATCACAAAAAAAAATGCAAAGAGGAATTTACCACTGATGCTTCTGACTGTCACACCACAGAACAGGGGGGGGGCTTGTGAGGACATAAAATATATAAATTTAATCTGGAGTATGGTGTTTACTTTATGAAAATGAGACAAGGCTCAAACCAAGCAAAAGAATTCCCAGACCACCTGAACTAGAAAGAATGTTTGAATATGTTATACGTACCCTCCTGAATATTTATTTCACCAACACAATGAAAATGTATGTATGAAGAATTGTTCTAGTTATCTGTGTGCCTCTGGCAGCTGCCAAACACCCAGCATGCTGTTTACTGTCCCTTTTATCCCTTATTGAATACGTACAAATTTTAAAGAGTGAGCCTTGTTTCTCACACAGTTTGACCAAAAAACTGCATTTTGGGTACAATAAGAGGGAAAAACCTTTTGTGCTCCCCCAGCACTGGGAGGGGGAATGAGGAGCCCCGTGGGGTGCTGTGAAGAAGAAGAAGAAGAGATCCCTGAGGGGAATCGATGCTTACCAGTGCCGCCAGAGTCACAGCATGTCATCATAGTCACGGGGTTCCCACTGTCCTTCGTTGGGTCCTGACAGCTCCTTGTTGGTCACTTGTGGATCCTGAGGTGGGGCAGGGCTGGGGGACACCCATGGGGGCCCTGAGAGTGACACCGGTTGTGGGGATCTGGGTGGGGGGTGACACCTGTGGGTGATGTGTCCCTGTACCCCCCCTGTACTCATCCCCTGCCCACTCACTGCTCATGATGTGGGTGTTGAGCACAGCCCCCTCCCCCTGGGGGTTCCTATAGGGATAAGGGGGTTTGGGTGGTGTCTGGGGAGAGGTAAAGGGGAGTCCCAGCCCGAGCTTCCCACTCACCTGTTCTGGAGCTTCCTGGCAGCTGCAAGGGAAAGGGGAGGGTGTGACCGTGGGGACACTGGGACCCCTGAACCTTCCTGGGACCTCAGCAGCTCCAACCACCAATGGAACACCCAAATCCCCACTGCAGCCCTGATTCCCAATGGATCCCTGATCTCTGCCCTCACTCTGGTGCCTCCCCCTTACTCCAGGACCCCCATTACGCTCCCCTGTCACCCACCCCCGCGGTGCCACCAGTGACAGTCCCTGATGACAGCCAGGAGCAGGAGCAGGAACAGGAGGGTCCTGACGACATTCACAGCCACTGCTGGGGACAGAGGGGGACACATTGGGGTCACCCTGAACTGCAGGCATCCTGAACACCCCGGTGACCCTGCATGACCCCACCTGTGACCGAGGGTGAGCTAGGTGTCATCTCCAGTGCTACCTCTGGGCTGAGTGCCCGGAATATGCGGTGCCTGTCCTGTCCCAGCTGGTTGGTGGCCGTGCACTGGTAGATGCCCAAATGTCCCACATCGATGGCCCTGAGCTCCAGGAGGGGACCCCAGGCCACCTCCTGCCCGTTGTGCATCCAGGTGAAGGTGACAGGCTGAGCTCACCTGCACCGAGCAGCGCAGGGTCATGTTGTCACCTGCATGCACCTGGTGTGACAGGGGACTGGGGGTGATGGTGGCATTGGCCACAGGCACTGTGGGGACACAGACAGGGCTGAGGGCACAAGGAGGGGCTGGCAGCCGGTGTGTGGGGATAGGAAGAAGGAGGGATGGGTGTGATGGATAATGTTGGGGATGGGGTCACAGTACAGAGGGGTGTGGGGACTCAGGGCAGAGGTGGAGGAACCCAAGAAAGGTGTCTGGGGAACACAGAGGTGCCCAGGAAGGGGACCTGAGGGGTCTCTGTGGGTCCCCATGCCCATCCCTGCAGTTACTGCCCACTGTTACGCAGAGCTGGGCGCTGCTCTTCTGCACAGCCCCCCCTCGGAGCGCACCTGGCAGCTGTAATTCCCCAAGTGGGAGACCCCCACTGCGGGCACCAGCAGCTGCAGGGACCCTGCGGGCCCCCCACCACCTGCCCGTCCTGGTAGAACACGTGCAGGAGGGGGGCTCGGGGCCGCAGGGGGCTGGGGGTGCTGAGGCAGCTGAGAGTCAGTGGGGACCCATTGGTGGGCTCGGGGGGACCCTCCAGCACTGGCACAGGGAAGAGCTCAGGGAAGGAGAGGTGAGGTGAGGACTGTGGCTCTGAGTCTGCGGGGAAGTGGTTTTGGGGGTGTCAGGAGATTGGAGTTCCAGCAGTGGGGATGCTCACTGTGCACTGTCACTGTAACTGCTGCTGACCATGACTGCCAGGACCCCACCCAGCCCTCACATCTGTAGCGGCCGCTGTGGCTCAGCTGCAGAGGGGACAGGGACAGCTCAGGCTCATCGCGGAACCCCTCCAGTTTCTTCCCATCACGGTAGAAGGACACTGAGGCAACTGTGCTGTCCTGCCAGCCCCCGGCATCGCAGTGCCACTGTGTCCCCATCCAGCAGTGCCCCCGCCGGCACCTGCAGCACCAGCCAGTCTGGGGGACAGAGGGGTCCTGGCACCGGGACCCCTGGTCACACCCAGTGCACCAGGGGTGCCCAATTTCAACATGGGGTTCCCCCACACTGGGATGCTCTGGGATGTCCCCAGAGCAGGGGACAGGCTGTGGTCACACCAGGAGGTGACCCATGGAGTGGAGCCCACCCAGAGCCCTCGAGGTCCCTGTCATGGCATCCCCCGAGGACTCACCAGCGAGGCCGAGGGTCTGGGCTGGAAGAGAGAAGGGACAGGGCTCAGTGCAGACAGGGGCAGAGGCACAGGGGCATGGGGTGTCAGGGATGTTCCCAAAGTGCCTTTGTGTGACATGGACCCCTTAGGGAAAAAGACACTGCAGCCACCCTTTGCTCAGGCAGGACACTGGGTCACACTGTGGACACCCCTGAACTGGGGACGCCATTGCCACCCCATGCTGGCAAAGGTCACCCTACTAGCCCCCTGATGCCTCCCCAAATCCTTGCCCCGACATTTTTGTCTCCACATTCCAGTCCCCCTTCTCCTGTCTCCACAGCCACCCCATGGCTCCAGTCACCTCATGCTCTCGCTCTGCTGGCACGTGGGACCTCAGGGGACCCCACAACCCCCCCTGTGCCCCCTCCCCATCCCCAGGGCGTCAGGCCCGTGCCCAGGGCACTCACCCCACAGGAGCAGTGCCACCTTCCTGGCCATCCCAGTGTCCTGAGCCATGTGGACTGGCTGTCACTCGCTGCTGGGCGTGGCTGTCCCCTGGGTGGTGGCTCTTTGGCCAAAGGGGAAGGAAGCGAGGTCAGATCTTGTCCTCACTTGTTGGTGGCCCTTGGTGGGGGCAGGGTGGCCTCAAGCACAGGATCATGGGGATGTGGCCATGGGGACAGGCTGTGGGATGGGTGGGAACAACCTGGGGACAAGGGTGGGTGGGACAAGGTGGGACATGGGGTTCCCAGGAGCAGAGGGATTGGTGGGTTTGGGGACCCAGGGATGGGGTCTGTGGGAACGGGGGTCCCGAAGAGGGGGAATCATTGGGGATGGGGGGCCTATGTGAATGGGAGTGCCCAGGGCTGGGGGGTCTCAGGGATGGGAATCCCAGGGGAACGTGGGCTCCAGAGATTTTGGGTAATGGGATGGGGATGCTGGGGGAATGGGGGGGTCCCATGGGAATGGGGGCCTGGGAGAATCATGGTCCTGCAGGAACGAGGGTTTCAGGGCATGGAATGAACAGGAGAGGGTTCCTTGGGAATGAGGGGTGCTGGGCCATGGAGATCCTGGGGAATGTCAGTATTAGGATAGAGGTCCCAGGCAAGGTGGGACATAAGGAATGGGAGTCCCATGATTTGATTTCCAGGGAAATCGAGGTTCCAGGGATGGGCAGTGGCTGGATGGGCCTGTGGATCTCAGCTCCTTCCCTGGATGCCTCAGATTTTTGGGTGACTCCAGGCCCAGCACAGCCCCCCCAAGGTGCTGGAGGCCTGAGGGTCACCCTAGACAAATTCCGAGGGGCTCTGGCTCTGTAGAGCTGCTGCAGAGGTGAGAATTCTGTGGGGGAAAAAGGCCGGTCTCTAATTTGCTCAGCCCTGCAAGAAGCACAAACCCCAAAGGGAGCCCAAGCAGTTGCTCTGCGAGAGCCTTTGGTGCTTTTCAGAGCAGGGCTGGCTGGAAACCCCACCTTCAGGGGCAGCTGAGAGGGAACCAGTTCGGAAATGTAGCAATTGATCATTTGCTCCTCTTTGTAAGGGACAGAGAGAACCACAAAACTACTGCAAATCCCACAGCAATCTGCTCAATGTCACCTGGACTCTCCTGGATCAAAACCTGCAGCCTTCTGGAACCTCATGGAACGAATTCTTGGATTCTGACTTTGGCCACAAAATTAGAAAGAAATGTGAGTAAATATCCATCAGAGGCTCTGCCCGAGGCCATTGTGGAGCTCTAGGGAGTGACCCTGTGTGGATTCTAGGTATCCCCAAAGCTGCTCCATCCCTGCCCTCCTCACCTGAGGGAAAGGCTGAGGGTTGGCAGGAATTGTGGTGCAAAGCCACCAGAGGGGCTGCTGTGGAACCGAGACCTGCCTGGGGTCAGGTGCTGCCTTCCTTCCATTTGGATTCATGGACAGTGCTCACGGGTGTTCTGCAGGGCATGTGCCTGAGTCCAGGACACTGCGACGCTGCCAGTGGGACCTGGGATCCAACCTGCTGCCTTGGCAGCTTCTGCCCGCTGCCGGTGGTGGTGCCGGAAGCGATTGGTGCCCATGAGTTTGCAAAAGGAGCGATTTCCCCTCCTGCCTCCCGTGCGAGGCCGCCATGGCCCCTGAGGGGATGGAGCTGGACCGGGGCGCCCCCTGCTGGCCGGGAGTGCTCCCTGCAGCGCCCCCTGCTGGCCACAGTTATAACTGCCACAAAAAGCAACAGCACAGAGTGGGAGGGAAAGTTCTGGGTTTGTGTTGTTTGTTCTGTTCTGGTTTATAAATTTCCCACTGAAAAGCTGGTATTCCTTTTCCGACAGTTCTGCCTAGAAAACCTGTCATCTTTGAAATTATAAAGAGTTTGTGATATGGGTCTTCTTTCCATTCCAGGAACGTTTCCACTTTCATGGGCAGACAATTTTCATTTAAAGGAGTTGCCAACTTATGCATTTCAGTGTGGATGGGACAGACACCCCAAGAGAAGACACAGTCAGGGACTTGGCCACCTCCTGCTTTGTCCTTTTAGCCAGTTGGGCCACCAAGGGCCCTCTCCCCAGGTGGCACTTCTGGTCAAATGGCCACTCCAGAGCTGGCTTTGGCAGAGCGTCACACTGTCGCCAATGTGCCATGGATGACAGACTGATGGACAGATGGGGCTCTGTCTCCCCAACAGCAAGGTCTGGCCCAGCCCTGCCACACATAGCTGTTCCAAAATGTCTGCAGACATCAAATTTTCCTGTCTCTGAAAACGCACCTTGTGCCATGGCCTGATTCCAACTGCCCTGGAAAAGGGGGAGGCTCAGGAGCCTCCTCAGGGCCTTTGTGAGATCCTGGTGTGGAAAATATGGCAGAGGAGGGGTTTGTGACAGGGAACAAGAGAATCCAGAGCCTCCTGAAAGCCACTTTGGCCATCAGAGCAATGAAGGTCCAGGGCTCTGCCAGGTTCCTCTGGTGGAAGAAACGTGATGGGGCGAGGGGGGGAGTGTTCAGGGATTGTTCTTTGTTGGTGGCTTTCCCTGGAAATTTTTCCGTGTCTGACAACTTGGACTCTGAACCTTGTTGCTCTTGCTGTTGGTTTATTTCTTTCATTGCTGTTTCAGGAATTGTTCTTCTCTGAGACTTTGGGAATCTTTGTGCCTCCATGGGGAGCGGTTGGGAAAGGGGCAGCAGCCCGGGGTTTTTAGTGACAGCCCAGAACTGGAGAATTCCATTCCTAAAGCCCAACAAATCTGAACAAACACCATCGCTGCCAGTTTAACCTAAAAGCTGCAGTTTGGACTAATTTAGAAGGAAATGGGTCAGGTGCCCCCTGGAATAGGGAAGAGCCTATGGGTGTACTGGGAGCACTGTGAGGGGGAAAGGGGAAAAGGTGGAAAAGGAAAAGGTGCCCTGTGCAGCCCCCTGACTCGTGGTCATCACCCCAGGCAGGATGGGCCACCACGGGAGCCATGGGATGGGGACTTCCAGTGTCCCCCAGTGTCATAGCACATTCCCATGGATGTCACTGGTGTCCTGCAGTCACCCATGTGCTCCTGGCAGCTCTGCGTGTGTCACCTGGGGGTCCTTGGGGGGGACAGTAAGAGACACCTGGATTGGGGTGACACCCATGGGTGACATGTCCGTGTCCCCACTCATCCCCATACTCACCCCCTGCCCCCTCATGTCCAGCCCCTCCCCCACCTCCAGGGAATAAGGGGGTTCTGGCGGGGCCTGTGGGGATAAGGGGGGTCTGAGGGGTGTCTGGGGAGGGGTCAGGGAAGAGCCATGGCTGGAACTCCGCACTACCTGTCTGGGATTTCCTGAGAGCTGCAAGAAAAGAGGATGGGGTGATCATGGGATCCTGGGCCCCAACCCCACCTGGGACCTTTAAAATGCCCACTGGACCCCTGAGCCCTCAGCAGACACTGATTTCTACTGGACTCCAGGCCCCTGACCCCAAAGCACCCCTGAGGGAGCTCCGAACACCTGAGCCACCCAGGTACTCCAACCCCCTCTCCAGGAACCCTGAACCCCTGAGCACCCCTCAAGCCTCAAGGAGCCCCAAGAATGGAATGCAGGGAAGCCTCCAAACTGCTCCAGGATCCCTCAACATCCCTGCACAACTCTCCAATACCTCCCAAAAAACCCACAGGAAATCCCAGTGTCAACCCAATATTCCTCAATGCCCTTCCTGGGACAGCCCAGGACCCTCCAAAATGCCCCCAAACCTGTGAGCACCCCAAGCAAAAGAAACTGGGCCTCAGCTTCCTCCAGCTCAGGGACTTGGGGTGGGGCTTCCCCCCAGTTCCTGTAGGACCTCGTCCACCTCCATTGTCACCCACCCCTGCGGTGCTACCAGTGACAGCCCCCGATGACAGCCAGGAGCAGGAACAGGAATAGGAGGGTCCTGCCAACATTCACAGCCACTGCTGGGGACAGAGGGGACACACCAGGGTCACCCTGAACTACAGGGGCCCTGAACCTCCCAGCAACCCTGTGTGACCCCACCTGTGACCCAGGGTGAGCCAGGTGTCACCTCCAGGGCCAGCTCAGGGCTGAGAGCCCGGAACACGCAGTGCCCGTCCTGTCCCAGCTGGTTGATGGCCACACACTGGTAGGTGCCCAAATGTCCCACGTCGATGTCCCTGAGCTCCAGGAGGGGACCCCGGGCCACCTCCTGCCCGTTGTGCAGCCAGGTGAAGGTGACAGGGGATGACCCCATCTGCACTGAGCAGTGCAGGGTCATGTTCTCACCTGCATGCACCTGATGTGACAGGGGACTGGGGGTGATGGTGGCATTGTCCACGGGCACTGTGGGGACAGAGACAGGGCTGGCACCTGGTGAGTTGAGATGGGGATGCTTTGGCTGAGGTCACCCCCATCCCGAGGGTCTCGCTCACCCAGGACGGTGACATTCAGGCAGTCATCCTGGGCCACTCTGTCCCTGTCACTGACCCGGCACTGGTACTGGCTGCTGTCACTGTCCCCAACGTGGTGCAGCTCCAGGTGGGGCCAGTGCCTGGCAGTGCCCCTACCGTCCTGGTAGCAGGAGAAGTGCAGGGGACCTGTCCTCATGGCCACTGTGCAGTTCAGCACCGGGCTGTCCCCGAGTGCCACCTGTCCCGTGGGGGGGCTGCACTCACAGGGACACCCCTGTGGGTGGGATCCCTGCATGAGAGGGGGACACCAGGCAACAGTCAGGGAAACAGGGGGTTCAGGGAGGGGCAGGAGGACCCAGTGAGGGACAGGGGTGGCAGAGATTGGGGTGCTGGGTCTTAGAAAAGAACCCCGAGGGATGATGGGGGGTTTAAGGGAGGGAACACCTGGAGAGGGAGGTGAGAAACACCAGGAAGGGTATGGGGACCCAGGGAGGGGATGGTGTGACCTGGGGAATGTGCAAAGACCTCAGAGAGGGGTGAAGGGACCCAGACAGGGGTGAAGAGACCCAATATGAGATGGAGGGAAACATGAGCCAGGAATGGGGGGACCTTGGGAGGGACCTGGGGCAGTGATGGCAAGACACAGAAAATGCACCAGGGAAGGATGAGGGTACCCATGTAGGGGCTGGGGGACCGTGTAAGGGACCTGAGAAAGGATGGTGGGAGCCAGGGAGGGATCTGGGAAAGGTTGGATACCCCAGAGGAGGTGTCAGGGTGGGCTGGGGGATGCCAAGCAGTGTGGGGGGACCCAAGGCATCTGTGGGGGCTCCCCGTGCCCATCCCCGCACTCACTGTGCACCGTGACAAGGAGTGGGGTACTGCTTTTCCGCACGGACTCCTCCTCGGAGTGCACGTGGCAGCTGTAATTCCTCGAGTGGGAGGAATTACACCAGCAGCGGTGGCGACCCCTGCGGGCCCCCAACCACCTGCCTGTCCCGGTAGAACACGTGCAGGAGGGGGCCTTGGGGCTACAGGGGGCTGGGGGAGCTGTAGCAGCTGAGATTCAGGGAGGAACCCTCAGTGAGCTCGGGGGGACCCTCCAGCCTCCAGCACCGGCACCGAGAAGAGCTCTGGCAAGGACAGGGGAGGTGAGGAATGGGACTCTGAGTGCACTGGGAAGTGGCTTTGGGGTTGTCAAGATATTGGGGTTCCAGCCGTGTGGGTGCTCACCATGCACTGTCACTGCTGCTGACCATGACTGCCAGGACCCCACCAAGCCCTCACATCGGTAGTGGCCACTGTGGTGCAGCTGCAGTGGGGACAGGAACAGCTTGGTCCTCCTGAGGGACCCCCTGAATTCCTCCTCCTCCTGGTAAAACCCTGGTGAGATGGATATCCTGCCAGCACCGGCAGCGCAGTGTCAAGGTGTCCCCCTCCAGCAGTGCCTGTGCTGGCTCTTGGAGCACCAGTGGGTCTGTGGGACAGGAAGGTCACATCTCACTGATGAGACTGTTCTGAGGTGGGTGCCCATAACACCGGGGAAATGTGGGTGCACTGGGGTGCTCTGGGGTGCACTGGGATGTCCCTGTGTGCAGGGCACAGGCTCTTGCCACGCGAGGGGTGTGAGGCCACCTGCGGGGTGGAGCCCACCCTGACCTCTCAGGGGCCACCCTCATAATTTAAGATCCCCCCTCACCATCTATGAATGCGCCCGGTTCCGCGTCTGACACATGTGTAGGTGTCACTCTCTGTGACAGTGAAGTGGTCAGGTCACTCCTGCCACCAGCATCGCCTGGCCTTGTACCAGGTGGTGCTACCGGTGGCCCCCGAGCCCTGGCAGGTCAGTGTCACCCGGTCCCACAGCACTGCCAGGAGCTGGGTGGTCTGGGCACCTGTGAGTGACAGGGGACACCAGCCTGCCAGAGCCAGCGTGGGGCTGGGGACAGTGGGGTGGGGCCATGGCATCCCCCGAGGACTCACCAGCGAGACCGAGGGTCTGGGTTGGAAAATAAAAGGAACAGGGCTCCGTGGGGGTGTGGCACTGCAGGGACGGCGGCACCAGGGTAAGCGGGGTGTGGTGGCTGTCCCCAAACTGTGGGGACAGCAGTTCTAGTGGGAAAGAGAGTGTGGATGGTCCCCAAAAGATTTGGTGAGGCAGGGGGACATGTCTGTGTCACAGTCACCCGTGCACCACATCCCTGTTGCACAGTCACTTTGGGAACAGGGACACCGAGGCCCCCCTGGGCTGAGGCAGAACATGGGGACACTGTGACATCCCAGGTGCGAGGACACCATGGACACAGCCCATGCTTGCCCAGGTCACCCCCACCAGCTCATGATCCCATCCCCATGATCCCATCCCCATGGCCACATCCTCACCATTCTTGTCCCCTTCTGTCCCTGCATCCCAGTTCCCTTCCCCAATCCCCAGAGCTCCCTGAGCCCAAAGGTGCCAGTCTCCACATTCCTGTCCCCACATCCCCATCCCCAAATTCCTGTCCCTGTAGTGTCCAAAGCCACCCTACATCCACTGTCCCACCAAGGTCCACTGTGGGTAACATGGACTGGCATTGCTGGCTTTGGGGACCTCAGGGGACCCCGTAGCCTCACTGGGCCCCCTCCCCTCCCCACCCCTGGGGTGTCAGGCCCAGGCCCGGGGCACTCACCCCACAGGAGCAGCGCCACCTTCCCGGCCATCCCAGTGTCCCCAGCCGTGTGCACTGGCTGTCACTAGCTGCTGCTCCCCTGGCTGGCAGCCCTTCGGATGAAGGGGAAGGAAGCGAGGTCCCGTCTGTCCCCATGTGTAGGTGGCCCTTGGTGGGGGCAGGGTGGCCACAAGCTGGGCACAGGCTGGGGACAAGGCTGCATAGTCTGGGGACATGGTGGGGATGGTGTTGCCAGGAGTAGGGGGCTCAGGGGATGTGGGGAACCAAGGATAAGTGTCCAGGAGATTGGGGGGTCAAGGGGAATTGGGGTCTCCATGCCTGTGGGGATTCAGGGATGGGGATGCTGTGGGAACATGCCCCCCAGGAATTTGGGGTCATGGAATGTGGGTCCCAAGTTTGGGGGTGCAGGGGAGAAAAGGGCACCCTTGGGAATAGGGGTTCTGAGGCAAGAAGCAGCCCATGGGATGGGATCAATGCAATGGTGGTGGCGGGCAATGGCAGTCCTGGGATGGGGGTCCCCAAAGAGGAGAGACCAAGGCAATGGGGGTCCCATCGTTGGGTTCCCATGGGAATGGGGGTGCCAGGGATGGGCAGTGGCTGTGTGGGCATGGGGGTCACAGCTCCTTTCCAGGGTGCCTCAGATTTTGGGGTGACTCAGAGCCCAGCAAAGCCCTATCCTTGAAGCACTCCAGGGCTGTCCTGGGAGACTCTGTGTCCCTGCCCCACACACCCCTGGGTCAGGTGTCCCCATTTCCTGCCTCAGCAGTCCCAAGCAACATTTGAAGACCAGCTGGTTTAGACCAAAGCCATAGAATAAAACCAAAAAACTTTCCCACACCATTATTTTCCCAATATGTAAAAACTCAGTGAAAATACAACTGTCAAGGTATAAATGCTCTGCTTTATAGAATCAATTGCTTTCCCAATAAGTCACTCACAAACAAACCACAAACAAATCACAATGAAATGAGAGTTTTCAGTTCTCTTTAGGAGCCCATTGGTACATCCCACAGCAGCGTTTGCTTGTGGATAACACAGATTGGGGAATCTCCCTGAGTGTCCAACAGCTCCATGGGATGGTTCCCTGCCTGCTGGGTAGCAACCCAGGCCTGAAGGAAGCCTTTTCTTGGGCCATCTTTAGGAACTCTCCCCATTTTGCTCATTCCCATGCTGAAACTTGATTGACTTCCTTTGTAGGAAGGGGAAAAGCTTTGTCCATCCTTGGGACAGTGCACAGGAATCTGTGGAAATGCCCCTGTGTGCCTCAGGGTCCAAATGATCAATTGCTGCATTTCTGGACTGGTTCGCTTGCAGGTGCCCCTGCAGGGGTTTTTCCAGCCAGCCCTGCTCTGAAAACCATCAAAGGCCCTCACAGAGCAACTGCTTAGGCTCTCTTTGGGGTTTTGTGCTTCTTGCAGAGCTGAGCAAACCACAGCTCAGCTCATCCTGTGGGGGGGCCTTGTTCCACCCACAGAATTCTCACTTCTGCAGCAGCTCTAAAGCTGTCAGAATCAAAGCCAAGGGGGCAGGGGGACCCTCAGGTGCTGGCTTCCCCCTGGGGCTGGGCAGAGCAGGGCTGGGCAATGGCCATCCCTGTGCAGTGGGGCAGGGCCATGGCTTGGCCCCATCCTTGCATTGACGGGGGACCCCAGGATGTGCCACCCTGGGATGGGCACACAGCCAGGAATGTGCAGGGACATTTCTGGAACTGCCACCCCCCGGGACAGGAACCCCCATGCCGGGATGTGTCACCCCTGGGACAGGATCCCCCAGCTGAACTCCAGAGGAGAGACCTTGGAGGACAGAACCCCCTGTATGTGCCCCCCTAGAAACAGAGAATGCCCCCTTTTCCCATCTGACCCTCAGCACAAATGGCCTCTTCCCTCTCCTCCAGGACAAATAAAGTGAAAGTGTTGAGCAGGCACAGTCCAGCAACTCTGTCCCCCAAAGCCTCCTCACCCTTCCCTGCATCCCCTGCTTATCATTTCCCCCCTCCCCTGGGTCCCCCAACCCGTTCCCTGCTCAGGTGCACCCCAGGATGTCTGATCCAGGAACCGGGAGTGAGGGGATATGGCAAAAAGTAAGAATAAGGAAAAAAAGAGAAATAAAGAGAGGAAAAATCAGGGGCAGGCGAGGACACAGAGGTCGAACTACCCAGGACCCCCATGCCATGCCTGGCCAGGAAACAAACACCCCAGGGGTGATTATGTGGGGCCTCGCCTCACCCCAAAATCTGAGGCACCCAGGGAAGGAGCTGTGACCCCCATGCCTCCCCATGCACTGCCAAACCCTGGCACCTCCATTCCTCTGGGACCCCAACCTTGGAATCCAATTTACTTCTGCCACCCCTTCCTTGAGACCCCCATCCCTGGATGGCAATTCCCCAGGATCTCCAACACCAAGGAACACCATCCAAGTAATTCCAGTCCCTGGTACACCCCTGCCCTTGGGGACCTTGATTCCCCCAGTACCACCATTCTCACAGGGTCCCCCTTTCCCCTGGCACCCCCATGTCATGATCACAAATCCCAGGAGGCCACATTGTTCTGAGATCCTCATCCCCAAGTCTGAGTCTACCCAACCCTTGGGACACCCATTTACCTGGGACCCCATCCCTGGGCACCCCATTCTCCTGGACACTCATCCCTGGCTCCCTACACAGCCTTAGACTCCAAATTGTGGCAACATCATATCCCCACCATATCCCACCATCCCCCACCATGTCCCCAGACTATGCAGCCTTGTCTCCAGCCTGTCCCCAGCTTGTAGCCACCCTGCCCCCACCAAGGGCCACCTACACGTGGGGACAGACGTGACCTCCCTTCATCCGAAGAGCCGCAAGCCAGGGGAGCGGTGGCCACAGCAGCGAGTGACAGCCAGTGCACATGGCTGGGGACACTGGGATGGCCGGGAAGGTGGCGCTGCTCCTGTGGGGTGAGTGCCCCGGGCCTGGGCCTGACACCCTGGGATGGGCCCTGGTGAGGCAGAGACTGGTGGGGAGGGGGCACAGGTGGCTGTGAGGTCCCCTGAGGTCACCAATGGCAGCAGAGACAGAGCAGGGCATGGAGCTCAGTGTGACCAGAGATTTAGGGTGGCTTTAGGGACAGAAATAGGGGAACTGGGATGTGGAGACAGGAAGAGGGGGATAGAGATGTGGGGACAAGGATGTGGCAGAAGGAGCCTTGGGGCTTGGGGACTGTGGGGATAGGGACAGGAGAACAGGGATACTGGGACATGGAATGAGGCCACGTAACATGCAGATGTCACCTGGCCATGGGGAAAGGTCCCATTGGAATGGGATCATGGGCATAGGACCATGGGACTTGACCGTGGGGACAGGTGCTGTAGGGCTGGTGGAGGTTGGCAGTGCAAACCTAGGGTGTCCACAGTGTCCCCATGATCCTCACCCAGCCCTGTCCCTTCTCCCTTCCAGCTCAGACCCTCGGCCTCGCTGGTGAGTCCTCGGAGGATGCCAGGTCCCCACCCCACTTTCTCCAACCCTGCAATGGCCCTGGCAGGCTGGTGTCCTCTGTCACTTGCAGGTGCCCAGACCACCCAGCTCCTGGTGGAGCCCCCCTGGAGGCCGGCGGTGCTGTGGGACCGGGTGACACTGACCTGCCAGGGCTCAGGGACTGCTGGTGACACCACCTGATACAAGGATGGGCAGCACTGGTGGCAGGAGGGAGGCAACAACTTCACTGTCACTGAGAGTGGCACCTACACGTGTGAGAGACCTGGAAGTGGGTGCAGCCCGCCCGTGAACGTCTCAGACGGTGAGGGTGGTTTGTGTCCCCAGCTTGGCACCCACGGGAACCCCCAGGATGCTGGATGAGCTCTACTCCATGGGTCACTCTCTGGTGTGACCAAAGACTGTCCCCTATACAGGGGGGCATCCCAGAGCATCCCACTATGGGGGGACCCTCGTGTTGAAATTGGGGAAACCTGGTGTGCTGGCTTTGACCCAATATGGGGGTCCTGATGACATCAGGACCCTCCAGACCCCTGTGATGTGACGGCACCCCTCTGCCCTCCAGACCAACTGGTGCTGCAGGTGCCGGCGTGGGCACTGCTGGAGGGGGAAATGCTGACACTGCGCTGCTGGTACAGGCAGGAGAAGTCGGTTGATTCGGTATTCTTCTACCGCAAGGAGACAGAAGTGGGGAGGCTCTACAATGGGACCGAGCTGTCCCTGTCCCCTCTGCAGCTGAACCACAGTGGCCGCTACAACTGCAAGGCCTGGGTGAACAACGGGGTATCATGGGGATGGGAGGAGTCAGTGCCGGTGACAGTGACAGTGCATGGTGAGCACCTCACAGCCGCCACCCCGACAGCCCCATAGCGCCTCCCCAGGGATTTGGGGTCACCGTTCCCAAAGCCCCCATTTCCTGCCCTGAGCTTGTCCGGGGACCAGTGCTGAAGGGTCCCCCCCTGAGCCCACCTAGGGGTCCCTCCTCACTCTTAACTGCCTCAGCACCCCCACCCCCCTGCGGCCCCAAGCCCCCCTCCTGCACGTGTTCTACCAGGACGGGAAGGTGGTGGGGGGCCCGCAGGGGTCTCCTCAGCTGCTGGTGCCCGTCGTGGGGGTCTCCCACTCAGGGAATTACAGCTGCCAGGTGCGCTCTGAGAGGGGAGCCGTGCGGAAGTGCAGCGCCCGGCTCCACGTCACGGTGCACAGTGAGTGCAGGGATGGGCATGGGGAGCCCTCACAGCCTCCTCTAGTCTCCTTTCCTGGGCATCTCCATGTCCCCCGTACACCATACTTGTGTCCCCTGTCTCTGCCCTGTGTCCCCTCACCCCTCTGTGGTGTGAACCCATCCACAACATCCCCCATCACACCCACCCCCCTTGTCCCTATCCCCCCAAACCAGCTGCCAGCCCCTCCCTGTGCTCTCAGCCCAGTCTCTGTCCCCACAGTGCCTGTGGCCAATACCATCATCACCCTTGGCACCCTATCACACCAGGTGCGCGCAGGTGACCCCGTGACCCTGCACTGCTTGGTGCAGGTGGGCTCAGCCCCTGTCACCTTCACCTGGCTGCACAATGGGCAGGAGGTGGCCCAGGGTCCCCTCCTGGAGCTCAGGGCAGTCGATGTGGGACATTCGGGCACCTACCAGTGCATGGCCACCAACCAGCTGGGACATGATGGGCACCGAGTGTTCCGGACACTCAGCCAAGAAGTGGCCCTGTTGGTGACACCGTGGGTACACAGGGACACAGGTAAGGTCACACAGGGTCATTCGGGGTCGAAGGACCCTTGCGGTTCTCTGTGATCTTGATGTGTCCCCTCTGTTTCTTGCAGTGGCCGCAGGTGTCGGTTGGGCCCTTTTCTTCCTGCTGCTGCTCGTGGGTGTCATTGTGGCCTCGCACCAGTGGCACCGTGTGGGTGGGTGACAACGGAGGGAGAGAGGGTCCTAGGGAGCTGTAGAGGTCCCCAGAGTGTGGGCATGATAGGGCAGCACCCATAGCCCCAGAATTGTCACTTTCCCTGGGGGTCCTGTGGGGTTTGGGGAGGTGCTGGAGGGTCCTGCAAGGATGTTGGGGGTTCTTTCAGAGGCTGTGGGGATGTTTGGGGTGTGTCTGTCCCTGCTGGGCTTTGAATTCTTGAGGCTGAGTTGGCCCAGGGCACTGGGGAGACTCATGAATTCTGAGGGGCTTTAGAGATGCTTGGGGTGCTGAGGGGAATTGAGGGTCCCATAGGGGTTCAGGAATCTTGAGAGGGGTAGGGCCCTTGGACTCCTCAGTCACCCCTCCCTCTTTCCTTTGCAGCTGCCAGAAAGCAGCATGAAAGGTGAGTGGGGTTCTTCAACCATGAGTCCCCTTTTTCCCACATGACACAAGTCTCCATCGCCTTCCACACATTGTCTTTCTCCCCACAGGCCCCGCCCTGATCCCCCGGCCCACCCAGAGGAGGGAGAGGTTGTGTACACCCACTATGTGAGCACCAAACATGTGCAGTGTGAGTACTGTGGACTGGGGGGACAGTGACAGTGGTGTCACCCCTTCCCCTTTGGTCCCCCCGACCATTCTGTCCTGCAGGGCCATCAGGCATCACCGACCACCAATAACCCTGGGTGGCCTACGTGGAGCTGCGGGGACCCCAAGGGCGACCAAGAAATCCCAGTGACATCAATGAGCTTATGCTGTGACACTGGAGGCAACTGGGGTGCACTGGGTGTCCCCACCCATGGGCACCCACTCGTGTGTGTGCTGCCACTAAAAACTGCCCCTCCCTGTGGAGGCACAAAGATCCCAAAGGGCTGAGAGAAGAACAATTTCCTGCAACAGCAACGAGAGAGAATAAAACCAAAAGCTACAGCAACAAGGATCAGATTCCAAATTTTCACAAAAAGATCAATTTCCTGGGGAAGTCCCCAAAAGGAACAAACCCTGGACACTCTCCCCTGCACAATTCCTCCACCAGAGGAACCTGCAACTTGCAACTTCCTTGCTCTGATGGCCAAAGCGGCCTTTAGGGGGCTCTGGATTCTCTTGTGCCCTGTCCCAAATTCCTCCTCTGCCCTGTTGCCCCCACGAGGATGTAACAAATGCTCTGTGGGGGTTCCAGAGCCTCCCCCTTCTTCAGAGCAGGTCAGGATCCAGCCATGGCAAAGGGTGGGATGTCAGAGACAAGAAAATTTTGATGTCTGGAGACATTGTGGAACAGCTGTGTGTGGCAGGGATGGGTCAGACTTTGCTTTTGGCGAGACTGGGCCCCGTCTGTCCATCAGACTGTCAGCCATGGCACACTGGGGACAGTGTGAGGCTCTGCCAAAGCCAGCTCCTGAGTGGCCGGGTGACCAGAAGTGCCAGTTGGGGAGAGGGCCCTTGTAGCCAACTGGCTAAAAGGTAAGCAGAGGTGCCAAGTCCCTGACTGTGTCTTCTCTTGGGTGCCTGTCCTCATCCCAGAATGCATAAGTTGGCAACTCATTTATATGAAAATGTCTGCCCATGAAAGTGGAAACGTTCTGGAAGGGAAAGAAGATCCATGCTACAAACTTTTTTTAATTTCAAAATGATGGGTTTCTCGGGCAAACCTGTAGAAAAAGGATACAGCTTTTATGGAAATTTATAAACTAGAACAGAAACAAACAACACAAACCCAGAACTTTCCCTCCCACTCATCTGTTGTTTTGTGGCAGTTCTAACCGCAGCCAGCAGGGGGCGCTGCAGGGTGCACTCCCGGCCAGCAGGGGGCTCCCCGCTCCAGCTCCATCCCCTCAGGGGCCATGGCGGCCTCAGACGGGAGGGAGGAGGGGAAATCGCTCCTTTTGCAAACTCACGGCCACCAATCGGTCCCGGCACCACCACCGGCAGCAGGCAGAAGCCACCAAGGCAGCAGGTTGGATCCCAGTGCCCACTGGCAGCGTAGCAGTGTCCCGGGGCCTGGCACACACCCTGCACAACACCCGTGGCTGCTCTCCATGATCCGGAATGGAAGGAAGGCAGCGCCTGATCTCAGGCTCATCTCGGGTCCACAGCAGCACTTCTGGTGGCTTTACACCACAATTCCTGCAATCCCTAAACCTTTCACTAAGGTGAGGAGGGCAGGGATTGAGCAGCTTTGGGGAAACCCCGAATCCACACAGGATCACTCACCACAACCCCCATACTGTGCAGGCCAGAGCCCAGTCGATATTTCCACACTTTTCCCTCCTGTCTGGCAGCGACGGGCCAAATCCAAACATTCTTCCAGGCCATTCTAAAGGCTGCAGGTTTGAGCAGGCAGGAGAAGGAACCGGTCGGTTGTTGAGCAAGATTGTTGCGGGATATGCAAGGCTTTTGGGGCTATCTCAGACCCTTGCTGCAAGGGACAAAATGATCAATTCTGCATTTCTGGACTGGTTCTCTCACTGTGCCCTGCAGGGGGATTTCCAGCCAGCCCTGCTCTGAAACCATCAAAGGCCCTCACAGAGCCACTGCTTGGCTCCCTTTGGGTTTGTGCTTCTTGCAGGGCTGGCAAACCACAGGCAGGCTCTTTCCACCCACAGAATTCCTCACCTCTGCAGCAGCTCTATAGCTGCGGGAATCAAAGCCAAGGGGGCAGGGGGACCCTCAGGTGCTGGCTGCCCCTGGGGCTGGCAGAGCGGGCTGGGCAATGGCCATCCCTGTGCAGTGGGGCTGGGCCATGGCTGGGCCCAACCTTCGATTGCCCACATCACAAAATACTTTTCACTATCTGAACAACATCTGCAATATATTAATCAACAGTAAAATCAATAATGTAATATCAATTCATATAATATCCAGTTAAAGTCAACTTCCATTAACTTGTTTCTATCAATACATACCATAAAAACTGTATTCCTGTTCCTCACATCTTTACCTAAAAGACCCGAAATTTCATTCTATAGTTCAGAGAGAGGGGGTATATTTTCCATTCCAAGGAGGTTCCACCTTGTTCAGCATTCCTTGACAGAGCTGAAAAAGAAGCACAATTTCGCCAGTTTAACCAAAGAGCTGCATTTTTGTCCCAGGAGCAGGGAACCAGCTCCTGTGCCCCCTTGGAACTGGGATGGGCACCAGTAAGCCACTTTAATGGGTGCACTGGGAGGGGGATTGCAGAGCCACTGAGCACATGGGGCTTAAGAGGAAAAAATCTGATTTGCATTTATGTCTCAACATATGCTACACATGAGGCGAAAAATGACTCTGTGAGTTGTCCATGTGCTGGGAACCCTAGCAAGGCTTCACGCAACAGAGAATCAGGGGAGAGAAAGCAATTCAGTGACCCCCACTGGTGGTGGGACAGATCCTGGAAAAATTTTGGGAAAAGGCAGGGTAAATCGGCTGTGAGAGGAGCCTTTGCAAAAAAGGCAGAACTGTGACACAACAGGAGCTTTGCTTTGGGTTTCTTGGAGGATCAGGGCTCACTCAGAGGGTCAGTTTGGCCCTCCTCCCCTGTGGGATTGACATTCTCTGAACCTGGGAGAAACAATGAGAGAAGCAAAGAAGGATCCAAACAGTTCTTATCTCATTTACTGCTCCTGTATTGTTCACACATGGAATGCATTGTGGAAAATTGTTTACCTGAAGGGAATTGGTAATTGGATTCTGGTATGAGAGTTTTGATTCACTGACCAATTGAATCCAGGTGATGTGTTGTGTTGGACTGTTTGGCTGACAGTCATGAGATTGTGTGCAGTGGAGTGCAGTGATGCTTGGCAGATTCAGTTTAGATGTAATAATATAAATAAAAGATTAATATAAAAGAATAATTAATTAGCCTCTCAAAAGATGGAGTACATACATCATTCCTCCCAGTCGTGGGCAAAAATACCACTATACTTCCCCCCCCCCTTTTCCACCCTGGTCTTCTTCCCTGTCCTGCATCCTTTTCCCTGCTTCGCTGCTTACCCAAGGCAGCTCATTCCTGCTCGTCCTGGACATTCCTTCATTGCTTTACCAATGGAGTGGATGCTGCCTGCATCCCCCCGCCCCTCTGCCGCGTTTCCCATGCTGCCCACAGCACCGAGCCTGCTGCACCTGCCCCCGCAGCCCAGCCCCCGCGGCCAGCCCAGAGCCCCAGTGCGCAGCCCAGCCCGCAGCCAGCCCGCAGCAGCCAGCCTGCAGCCATCGCTCGCCCATGCCAGAGACACGCAGGTGCCGTCCTTGGAAATCACGCCCAGCCACTCACAAAAGCCATGTGGGCTCGCCCTGGCTTGCAGCACACACACTCCATCTGCCCAGCTGATGCCCACAGAGCGCCCGGGCTTCTTGCGGTAACGCTGTCCCTGTCTTCTGTTTCTCTCTCTATCCTTTTCCCTTTCTACTCCCTTCTATTCCCCTTCGGTACGAAAGTTTATCCTCCTTTATCAATAAACAGCTCTCAGATATAATATTGCCATGTTTGTGCTTCATTTTCACCTTAGAAACCTTTCAGCAAGAATCCTCCCCGACTCCCCCATTTACAGCGGGATGGGACAGGGGTAGTGGGAGGGGGAACGGGGAAGCCTTGGGTGCACTGCAAATGCTGTGGGGAGAGAATGGGGCAGTCCCTGAGAGTACTTGGGCCCTTGGATGGGGCTGGGGAGCCTCTGCAGGAACCAGCAAAGGGATGGGGGAGCCCTTGGGGGTACTGGGAAAGGAAATGGGGAGCACAGGATGCCCTGTGTAGCCTCTGACTGACTCATGGCCACATCCCTTGGAAGGATGGGCAACCACAGGAGGTGTGGAGGGAGCACCCCCAGTGTCACCCAGTGCCTCCCACTTCCCAGAGCATCACAGCTTTTGGTGTAGATTGTCATAGATGTCGCTGGGTTCCCATGGTTGCCTTTGCAGCTCCATGTACGTCACCTGAGGATCCTCCACTGGGAGTGCCATGGGGCCTGGGGGGGCCCTGTGGGAATAAGGGAATGTGTGGAAGGGGATGGGAGGTGTTGGGGGTTTGGGTAAAAGGTGTATCATGGCTGGAGGCTGCACTCACCTTTCCTGGTGCTTCCTGGCATCTGCAAAGAAAACTGGAGGGGTGACTTTGGAGACCCAGGGGCCCCCATCCACCCTTGGGAATGCTGAACCACCACCAGATACACAATTCTCCCCAGGCCCCCCCAGTATCCCTGATGCACCCCCAGTATCCCTGACCCACCCCACTTGCACCAACACCCTGAGCCCCTAGAGCCCCGAGCCTGGCAGTGGGGGAGACTCCTGATAGAACCCCCAAAATCCCTGCAGGACCCTCCAACAGCTCCCCAGGGCTCTGAGCCATGGTCACTGGGGGCTCAGCTCCTCCCAAGCCAGGGGCTGTGGGTGCAGCCCTATGGCCCCCCTCTCTGGGGCCCTTCCCTCTGATCTCCAGGAGCCCTGTGCCCCCACTGTCACCTACCCAGGGCATGCCACCAGTGCCAGGCCACAATGACACCCATGAGCAGGAGCAGGAACAAAATGGCCCCACTGACCCCTGCAGCCACTGCAAGAAACAGAGGGGGACACATCAGGGTCACCCATGACCCCAGGGGTCCTGCACTCCCTGGTGACACTGTGTGACCCCACCTGTGTCCCTGTGTGTCTCTGTGTCTCGCGGTGTCAGCTCCAGGACACGGGGTGTGATGGTGGCATTGTCCACGGGCACTGCGGGGACACAGACAGGGCTGAGGCCACAGCGAGGGGCTGGCAGCCGGTGTGAGGGGATAGGGATGGGGGGGATGGGTGTGGTGGGGGATGTCAGGGATGGGGTCACACCAGGAAGGGGTGAGGGGACACTGGGCAAAGGCGGGGTGACCCAACAATGTTTCTGGGGGACATGGAGGTCCCCAACCATGGCACTTGAGGAGGCTGTGGGGGCTCCCCGTGCCCATCCCCGCACTCACTGTGTACAATGACACGGAGCCAGATGCTGCTCTTCCGCAGAGCCCCCCCCCTCAGAGCACACCTGGCAGCTGCAATTCCCCGAGTGGGAGACCCCCACGGCGGGAACCAGCAGCTGGAAGGACCCCTGTGGGGCCCCCCACCACCTGCCCAACCCAGTAGAACAGGTGCAGGAGGGGGGCTCGGGGCCACAGGGGGCTGGGGGCGCTGAGGCAGCTGAGAGTCAGGGGGCACCCCACCGTGGGTTTGGGGGATCCTCCAGCACTTGCACAGGGAAGAGCTCAGGGAAGAACAGGGGAGGTGAGGACTGTGGCTCTGAGTCTGCTGGGAGGTGTCTTTGGGGGTGTCAGGAGATTGGAGTTCCAGCCGTGGGGGTGCTCACCATGCACTGTCACTGTCACCGGTGCTGAGAGCATCCACGGTGCCACCTTGGAGTCCACCTGGCCCCCACAGCGGTAGCGGCCACTGTGGTTCAGCTGCAGAGGCGACAGGGACAGCTTGGTCCCAGTGAGGGACCTCCCCACCTCCTTGTCCTCATGGTAGAATCGCACCTCAGTGACCGACATGTCCCGCCAGCATCGGCAGCGCAGTGTCATCGTGTCCCCCTCCAGCAGCTCCCATGCCGGCACCTGCAGCACCAAGCGAGCTTTGGGAGAGAGGGGTCCTGTCACACCGGAATATCCCCTTTTGATGGGGATCCCTCCATTGGGTCTCACCCAGCGCACCAGGGATCCCCAATTCCAGCATGGTTTCCCCCACACTGGATGCTCTGGGATGTCCCCAGAGCAGGGGACGGGCTTTGGTCACACAGGAAGTGACCCATGGAGTGGGGCCCACCCAGAGCCCTCAGGGTCCCCACAGTGCCAGGCTGGAGACACCCAAACCCCCCTCACCATTTAAGACTCTCATGGGGGGGCTGAGCCCGGTGCCAGGTCTGTCACACGTGTAGGTGCCACTCACGGTGACAGTGAAGTTGGCAGGTCCCTCCTGCCACCAATGCTGCCCATCCTGGTACCAGGTGGTGGCACCGGCGGTCCCCGAGCCCTGGCAGGTCAGTGTCACCCGGTCCCACAGCACTGCCGGCCTCCAGGGAGGATCCACCAGGAGCTGGGTGGTCTGGGCACCTGTGGGTGACAGGGGACACCAGGCTGCCAGGGCCAGTGTGGGGCTGGGGAGAGCGAGGTGGATACATGGCATCCCCTGAGGACTCACCAGCAAAGCCGAGGGTCTGGGCTGGAAGGGAGAAGGGACAGGGCTCAGTGGGGGTGTGACTGAATGGACAGCACCACCCGGGGTATGAGGTGAGGCGTCTGTCCTCAAACCGTCCCCATGGGAACACTGGTGTGGCATGGACATCCCGAGCACAGAGACATCTTGGTCATCATGGGTTGACGCAGGAAATGGCAACACTGTGGACACCCCATGTTTGCACAGGTCACCTCCACCAGCCCTACAGCGCCTGTCCCACGGCACAAGCCATGGCCCTGTGCCCATGATCCAGTGAAATGGCACTGTCCCTATGGCCATCCACATGGTGTGTTGTCGGTTATCTTGGCTGTTTGAGGGCCTGGAAAGGCCCGGGTGCCTTGGGACAGCCTGCGTCTCGAAGGACGAGAAGAGCTTCAGTTCTCTTTGGGTTTTTATGTTATTATTGTTTATCTAAAAGATGTTCTTTCAGCCGACAGAGATCTGCTCAGCAGTCAGCATGGGCACACTGTGTCGTCCTCCGGACGCCACGTATCTTTATACCCCTTGCTACGTATACAATATTTATCATTTCTCCCAATACCATCTATTTTATACTCGGTGCACTCTCAGTAATAACATCCAAGGTGCCACCGTGGCAAAGAAGATGGAGGAGAAGAGGAAACAGAAGGAGGACAGGACACACCCAATTCCTCCATCTTACTCCTCCAAACCCCCTGTACATAAATCTAACCTGTGTCTCACCTCTAATTAGCTAATCTTTTCGCATTCACCCGGTGAAGTCGTTTATCTTCATAAAGGTGTCGTCTCCCGTGTAGGTCAAGTCTGCCACCAGACACTTCTGGCAACATTCCAGGACTCCCGGGCCCCAAGGGTGTCTCGGAGCCCGGCATCCAGGACTCAGATCCTGAATCGACAGTGTGTGACCCTTGTCCCTGTCTCTGCATCCCTGATTCCTATCCCCTCCCACAGCTGCCCCAGCCCAAAGTTCCTTTTGCCACATCCTTGCCCCACATCTCCATCCCCCTGTTTCTGTCCCCACATCCCAGTTCCCCTGTTCCTGTCCTCATGGCCACCCCACAACTCTGGTCACACTGGGCTCCATGCCCTGCTGGCATTGGGGACCCCAGGGGACACTGCAACCCCCCTATGCCCCCTCCCCACTGGTCTCTGCCTAACTGGGGTCAATCCTCAGGGTGTCAGTCCCATGCATGGGGCACTCACCCCACAGGAGCAGTGCCAACATCCCGGCCATCCCGGTGTCTCCAGCCATGTGGACAGACTGTCACTCGCTGCTGAGGGTGGCTGTCCCCTGGGTGGTGGCTCTATGGCCAAAGGGAAAAAAAGCGAGGTCAGGTCTCATCCTCATGCGTAGGTGGCACCTGGTGGGGGCAGGGTGGCCACAAGCTGGGGACAGGCTGTGGGAGGGTGGGGACAGGATGGGGACAAGGCTGAGTGGCAGAAGTTGGGACATGGGGTTCCCAGGAGTGAGTGGCACAGGGAGTTTGGAGAGCCAGGGACAGGTCCCAGGGGAATGGGGGTCCTAGGGAGGATGAGTCACCAGGGATGGAGGTGCCATGGGAATGAGGGTACCCAGGGCTGGGGGAACTTAGGGATGGGAGTCCCAGAACAATGAGGGCTCCAGGGATTTGGGGTCAGGTGATGGTTGTCATAGGGATGAGGGTACCAGGGTAATGGGGCATCTCGTGGGCATGAGGGGTCCTGGGAGAATCAAGGTTCTGGGGGAAGGAGGATTTCAGGGGATGGAATAAATGGGAGAGAGTTCCTTGGGAATGGGATGCTGGGCCATGGAGATCCTGGGGAATGTGAGTACTGGGTTGGGGTCTCCAGGAAAGGGGGACAAAAGGAATGGGGGTCCCATGGTTTGGTTCCCAGGGGAGTGGGGGTGCCAGGGATGGGAAGTGGCTTGGTGGGTCCATGGGTTGCAATCCCTTCCCTGAGTGCCTCAGATTTTGGAGTGACCCACAGCCCAGCACAGCTCCCAAAGTGACCCCCCCGATGGCCTGGGGGTCACCCCAGGGAGATTGCGAGGTACTCTGAGTCCATGTGCCCCCAGCTCCCAGGGGCTTTTTCCACTCTTCATTTCCATTTCCTCCCTTTGATCCCTCAATTTCACAACCCCCCAGTTTGTTCCTTGAAGATTCTGGGAAACAACTGAGCAGGGAATGGGTTGGGTGAACCTCAGGGTGGGGAAAGCAAGGGTGAGGGGTCTGCAGGGAGGGCTGGGGAGGCTGTGGGGGATGGGGATGTCTGGCTCTGCCCCCCTAACCCTTTCACTTTCTCTTCTGCAGCAGAAGGAAGAGGCCGTTTGTGCTCAGTGTCACACAACGGAGGGGATGGAGGGGGGAGGTGTTCTGTCCTGTGGGGATCCTGTCCCAGGGGGGACACGTGATGGCCAAGGGGGGTGCTGTCCTGGTGCATGGCAGCTCCAGAGGGGTCCAGATTTCTCTGTTCTTGCTCATCCCCTGCAGGATCTGAGCCAGCAAGAGCAGCTGGGGAATGGAGAGCCAGCCAGGAAGGGGCTCCCAAACTCCTGCTCCTTGAAGCCAGTGGCCATCCAAGGGTGGGGCCCAGCCATGGCCCAGCCCCACTGCACAGGGATGGCCATTGCCCAGCCCTGCTCTGGCCAGCCCCAGGTGGCAGTCAGCACCTGAGGGTCCTCCCTGCCCCCTTGGCTTTGATTCTGGCAGCTTTAGAGCTGCTGCAGAGGTGAGAATTCTGTGGGTGGAAAAAGGCCTGCCTGTGGTTTGCTCAGCCCTGCAAGAAGCACAAAACCCAAACGGGGCTCAAGCAGTGGCTCTGTGAGGGCCTTTGATGGTTTTCAGATCAGGGCTGGCTGGAAATCCCCCCCTGCAGGGGCAGCTGTGGGGGAACCAGTTCGGAGATGCAGCCATTGATCATTTAATCCCTGTCTCCAAGGGACTGAGACAGCCCCATAACTACTGCAAATGCCACAACAATCTGTTCAAAAACCTGACTAGGTCCTCCTTGAACAAAACCTGCAGCCCGATGGAACCACATGAAAAGAAAGTTTGGGTTCTGGAATTGGCTGCCAAACAAGAGGGAAATGTATGGAAATATTGAGCAGTGGCTGTGCCCTGTAGCTGTGGTGGGGCTGTGGGGAGTGACCCTGTCTGGAACCCAGGTGTTCCCAAAGCTCCTCCTTCCCTGCCCTCCTCACCTGCACAGGGCACAGGGAATAGACGGGGCTCTGCCCCACACTAGCTGCACACCTTCCAGGGTACCCCTCCACTTCCCGGAGCTGTGGGGGCCTTACTCTGGCAAAGCTCGGTCCCGACACATCGCGACAGTGGCTTCGGACACGCTGCCACAGTGAGTTCGGACACCCCGTGACCATCCCGGCACTCGCAGCACAATGTGAGCTGGGCCCTTCCCGGTGCTTCCGGACCACCATTGCGGTCCCTCCTTTCCGCAGACCCCACCGCAGGGTCTCTGCTCCCCCCTGTCCCGGGGTCTCCCCTCCACCGTTTCGCTCCCTCCACGCTCGGGGCTCCCCAGTGGGGTCCCGGTCCCTCCATCCCGGCCCTTCCCACCCACTGCCCCCCGGCCCCTCCGGCTGCACCCCCCGACAGCCCCGGGGCCGGCACCGGCAGAGGCTGCCGAGCTCCTGCAGGATGAGACGTTCCTGAGGCAGCGCCGGCTGAGCGGGGCCCAGCTCCCTCACGCCGTCCTTGCCTGCAGCACTCGGGCTCCAGCAGCCCCGGGCTGCTCCTTCGGGATGTGCTGACTGCTCACGGAGCACTGCCCTTTGTTGGGAATGAGCCCAGGAGCACCGGAATCATCCCCAAATCCTGGGCCAGGACCTCCTGTGAAGCTGTGCCTGAGCCCTGAGGGGTTTGGGAGCCCGATGGGTGTCACTGCTCTGTCCAAAAATCTGAGTGGATCAGGAATGGCAAGTAGTGCCCCAACATGTCCCTGTCCCGTGGGCCTCACCTGAGCACCCTGCGGAATTCCCAGCGCTCCTGCTCCACCTGCCTGGCCAGGTGCTGTTCCCATGGGCCTCCTCATCCAACCGCTCCCGCCTCAGCCACAGAATTGCAAAATGCCTGGGAGAGGCAGTGGAGCCCTCTGTTTGTGCACAGGATGCTTTAGGAGCATGGTTAAATTACAGGAATCCGTCCCTATTACAACAACTCTGTAAGGGTCTGCAGCTCCCAGAGCAGAACAGGGGCATTGACTACACAGATCCAAGTTTGCCCCATTTTGTGTCCCAAGGCACTGCCCCAGCCTGGGTGGTCCCTGTGCTCTAGCTGCAACTTCAGAACCCTTGGGGTGTGGTCTGCTCTACTTCTCCTCCTCACCGTGGGGATACTGTGTGGGGATCAGCAGTGGCCAAGGAAGAGCAGGAACTGCAAACATGCTCTGGAGGCCCCGGACAAGCTCTGGCAGAGTCAGCACTGAGCACCAGCTTTCCTCAGGTGCTCAGTGCTGACAGTTCCAAGGCAAATCAACATTGACAGAGCTGCTGTACCAGGGCTGGAAAAGGAAAAAGGAGTGAAAGGCCGAGGGTTGCAGGATTTGTGTCTAAAGCCACCAGAGGTGCTTCTGTGGACTCGATACCTTCCTGGTGTCAGGCACTGCCTTCCTTCCATTCGGGATCATGGAGAGCAGTCATGGGTGTTATGCAGGGCATGTGCCTGGCCCCAGGACATGGCTACATTGCCAGTGGGCCCTGGGATCCAACCTGCTGCCTTGGCGGCTTCTGTCCGCTGCCGGTGGTGGTGCCGGGAGCGATTGGAGCCCTTGAGTTTGCAAAAGGAGCGATTTCCCTTCCTGCCTTCCGTCCGAGGCCGCCATGGCCCCTGAGGGGATGGAGCTGGAGCGGGGCGCCCCCTGCTGGCCGGGAGAGCTCCCTGCAGCGCCCCCTGCTGGCCACGGTTATAACTGCCATAAAAACCAACAGCGCTGAGCGGGAGGGAAAGTTCAGGGTTTGTGTTGTTTGTTCTGTTCTGGTTTATAAATTTCCCAGTAAAGAGCTGTTATTTCTTTTCCTGCACTTTTGCCTGAAAGCCAAATCATTTTTCAAATTTAAAAATTTTAGACATGGGTCTCCTTTCCATTCCGAGAACGCTCCCACTTTCCTTGGCAAATATTTCTCATTTAAATGAGTTGCCAACTCCTGGGTTCCAGAGTGGATGGGACAGACACCCTAAGAACAGACATGGTCAGGGACTTGGCTGCCTCATACTCTGGCTTTTAAGCAGTTAGGCCACCAAGGGCCCTCTCCCCAGCTGGCACTTCTGGTCACCCGGCCACTCAGGAGCTGGCTTTGGCAGAGCGTCACACTGTCCCCAGTGTGCCACGGCTGACACAATGATGGACAGATGGAGCCCTATCTCACCAAAAGCAAGGCCTGACCCATCCCTGCAACACACAACTGTCCCAAAATGCCTCCAGACATGAATCTTTTCCTCTCTCTGACACCTCACCCTGCGCCATGGCCTGATCCCGACTGCCCTGGAAAAGGGGGAGGCTCTGGAACCCCCAAACGGCCTTTGTGAGAGCATCGTGTGGGGAAAACGTCAGAGGAGGGGTAAGGGACAGGGGACAAGAGAATCAAGAGCCTCCTGATGGCAGCTCTGGCCATCAGAGCAAAGAAAGTCCAGGGCCCTGCCAGCTCCGCTGGTGGAGGAAACGTGCTTGGGGAAGTGTTCAGGGTTTGTTCCTTTTCAGTTGGCTTTGCCTGGAAATCGTTCTGCGTGTGACCATTTGGACGCTGAACCTTGTTCCGGTTTGTGTTGGTTTTATTTTCTCTCATTACTGTTGCAGGAAATTGTTCTTCTCTTAGCCTTTTGGCACCTTTGTGCCCCCACTGGGAGGGAGAGGGACAGTTTTTAGTGGCAGCACACTCATGAGTGGGTGCCCATGGGTGGGGACCCCCAGTGCCCCCCAGTTTCCCCCAGTGTCACAGCACATTCCCGTAGATGTCACTAGGTTCTCACAGTCGCCCCTGGGGTCCCCGCAGCTCCGTGTAGGTCACCTGGGAATCCTGGAGGGTAGTGGCACAGGGGGACCATGCGAGAGACACATGCTGTGGGATCTGGGTGGGGTGACACTCGTGGGTGACGTGTCCCTCTGCGAGTGTCCCTCCCCGTACTCACCCCCTGCCCTCTTGGTGACCACGACATGGGTGTACAGCACCTCCCCCTCCTCTGGGGGGGCCGGGGGATCCAAGGGGGCCCTGAGGGAATAAAGGGGATGTGGGGAGAGGAGGG
>NW_026992384.1:0-96888 GCF_028769735.1 Zonotrichia leucophrys gambelii | reverse complement strand
AATATTATTTGTATTATGTTAGAAAGTGATGCTGTATTAATTTTCTTAAGTAGTGCTGTGTTAACATTTTAATAGTATGGTAAATATAGTTTTGTAGTTAAAATGTCATTTTTGTAGTTAAAATAGAAACTATCTATGTAGGATTTTTTCTTTAAAGAGAGGAATGAGGTACCCCCACTGAGATAGCAGCCACAGGACTTCTAAATCTTTCAGAGAAAGAGAATTTATTGCTCCATTAGCAGAAGAAACCAACTTCTTCCTGCCTCACTCAGCCCTGAAGAGGCCATCAGGATTCAGAGGAAGAAGTTGACACTGCCAGACAAAATCCTTTATTTGAATGGAATTCATGCATCATGTACGAGGTGAATGAATATACAACAGGCTATTGCTTTTAAGGGTTAATCCTCTATTAATGTGTGTCCTTTTTTCGGGCTCATTTTGCCTAGAAAGAGGTACCTGGACTGCCCATAATTCTTTATTTTTATTGTCTCATATTGTCCTAATCCCAATTGTTCAATTATTTTTTTTAATTTGAATTATATTACTGTTTTTATAACCATTTTATTACTATTAAACTTTCAAAATTCTACAAACAAGTGATTGGCATTTTTCACACTAGCCAATATATTTTATTATGCTCTCTTCAGGTTGTTAACTGGGAGTGATCAATACATTTGGGGTTCATGTTTGTGCGTACTCTGATTAATACACTTACTGTTTCTCCTCTATACAAGGGACAGGAACACTTCTCACGAGTGTTTCCTCCGCTTCCTTTGCAGTGAGTGAGTGGCAGCATTGCTACCGGTGGGAGTCTGGTACGGGCTGCCCTCCTCACCTCTCAATCCACAGGAGTTTTTTGTGCTAAGAGAATGCAAAGAGTTTTTCCCGGAGGGAGTTTCTAATCGAGTCTTGCCTCCCACCTCTGGTTCTCCCTTCTTCTGGAGACATTCTGCCATGACCCTCATCGTAGCAACTGCCTTCCCTCAGTTTGGTCCCAGTTAGGGTTGCAAGGAGAGAGCCCTATGGAACAGTACTAGAAACTGAGAAGTTATTTTGACTGTCAATTCTTAGATATACAAAACCTTAACTTACACTATAACTATAATTATAACAAACATTAACAAACTTCAAGGATACACGGATAACAATGTAGATGTTCCCCATGGGGGGTTGTGTTCAGGGTTGCGCTTCTTTCGGTGCTTTCCTCAGGACCAATTTCAAGTCTTTGTTGTTTCTGTTGGCTGTAGGCCATTCGCTGGCCTCAGGTGGAGGTTGTACTTGTGAAAAATGCCAATCACTTGTTTTTAAAATTTTAAAAGTTTAATAGTAATTAAATGGTTATGAAGATAGTAATATAATGAGAGTAATAAAAATTTGGGCAATTATGATTAGAACAATACGAGGCAATAAGAACAAAGAGTTACAGATGGTCCGGGTACCTGTTTCTGGGCAAAATGAACCTGAAAAAAGGACACAAGTTAAGAGAGGACTAACCTTTAAAAGCAATAGCCTGTTGCATATTCATACATTTCATACATAATGCATAAATTCCATTCAAACAAAGGATTCTGTCTGATCAGTATCAACTTCTTCCTCTGAATCCTGATGGCGTCTTCAGGGCTGAGCAAGCCAGGAAGAAGTTAGTTAAGGGAGCAATAAATTCTCTTTCTCTGAAAGATTTAGGTGTCCTGTGGCTGCTATCTCAGTGCAAGTACCTCATTCCTCTCTTTAAAAAATATCCCACATACATAGTTTCTATTTTAGCCTTATGTTATACCCTAGAACTATATTTAACAGATTACTTAAAAAATTAATACAGCATCACTTCCTAACATAACACATAATATCATTTTAATATTTGCGAAAAGCCAATCATAAAATACACATTTTTCACATTATACATAAGCATTTAGTTGCTTTGTTACAATATGTCTTAGCTTTACCACAACTTCCTCTATTTTATTCTAAGCCCCAGTCATCTTGCTACCTCATCTCTTTTACTGTATTATACTGCTTTTATTTTGATGCTTTATTTGGTTATTTGGTCAGAAAGTTTCAGAAGCTTTCTTTGTGTCTATTTTCGACACAGCAGATAGAAGCACTTGCTGATTCCATTGCCAATTGACACAAATCACAAAAACATTTGTCACGTGGGGGTGAGGGGTAGGGGGGTGTCTCCTGGCTGGGGGAGGGGCGGTGAGTGAGGGGTTTTGGTGCACTGGGGGGGGGCTCATGGATTGGGGGGGTCCCAGTGCATTATGGGGTTGGTGAATGGGGGGGTCCCAGTCCATGGGAGGGGGATTGGGAGAGGGGGGTCCCTGGTGATAATGGGGATCCCTGCTGATAACTGGGGGGGACAGGACCAAGCCCCAAGGGATCCTCCCCAGTGCTGGGGACCCCCTTTGTGCCCCCCCAGTGCTTGGAGTCCCCCTGGTCCCACTCCTGCCCCCCCCCAGTCCCTGCACTGTTCTCAGGGGGTCCTGTGGCTCTGAGGGGGCAAAGGGGAAGGGGCAGAACCCCTGTGATGGGTGGGGGGGCACAGAAGGGGCCCAGGCCCGGTGCTTGGGGGGTCGGTACAGAGGGGGGCTCAGCCCAGTCCTGGAGCTCGATGATGGGGAGAGGGCTGTCAATGCACGGGGGTCCCAGTGCCTGGTGGCACCTGAGTGTCCACAAGGCTTCCCAGCGACATCACTACCCCAATGACATCACAGTGGTGACATCACTGTCCCTGCAGCACCGTCAGGATGTCCTCGATGGCATTTTTGGCAGTGCTCAGCCACATGGGCTACCGGGGCCACCGTGGCAACCATAGCAACTGAAGAGGAGTTTGTGGATGTCCCCAAGTGTCCTCAGCAGGTGATGCGTGGCCAGGCGGGCGCTGGCCTCCCACAGCCACTCGGCTTCTGCCACTTTGGCCATCAAGGCCTCAGGGACATCAGACGATGCCTCATTTGTCCCCTCCAGGGTGGCCTCAATGTCCCTGAGCTGGCGCTGCAGCTCCTGGGGAAACGCGGTGGCTTCGTCACACGTGGCCACCAAGCACTCCAGTGGCCCCAGGGCCACCTGTGCCTGCTGTCCCCTCCTGGTGGCCACTCTCAACCAGCTGGTGGCCACCATGGCCTCTCTCATGGCCTTGGTGGTCGCCTCCTCCTCACTGGTGACCGCCGCCAGCCAGACCTCAAGCGCGGCCAGTGCCGAGGCCATCTCCTCCTTGGCCAGGGCCACCGATGGCCGCTGGGCCGTGGCCACCAGGTTGTGCAGAGACGTCCCCCAGCGGGCGGCCTTGTCCTGCAGGTTCCAGGCACGGTAGTGACGGTGGCTGCAGTGGTGGCAGCAGTGGTGGCTGTGTCCCTGCAGGTGTCACAGAGCTCGGTGGCCTCCCTGGCCAGCCAGTCCCAGCTGTTCTCGAGACCTCCGACGACTCCCACCAGGCCACCAGGCGCTGCCCGCAGCTCTCACATCGGCCCAGGTGGTCCCAGGGTGGTGCCAGGGCCTGACCCAGGGAGGGGACACTGGAGTGGCCCAGGAAGGTGACAGCGTGATAGTTGAGGGTCTTATGGAGGTACCAGGTGAATCTCCTCAGGTTTGCATTCAGGGACTTTGGGGACACGCACTGTCACATGCCCCTCTGTGGCCTGGTCACAGTGGCTGCCACCTTGCCACGCCACCACAGCCTCCAGCCACTGGGAAGGGAACAGGAGAGGTGTCAGGGACCTGGTGGCACTTGTGGCCTCCTGGGGGGGCCCCTTTGTCCCCTCCCTGGAGGCGTCTGCTGTCCCCTCTGTCCCTTCGTCAGCCCCTAATGCCATCTGCCACCCCTCTGCCACACCCCGCTTTCTGCCCCGCTGCCGCCCTTGGTCCCCTCCACCCCTTTCCCTGTCCCCTCCTGTCACTTTCCCCTTCCTGCCACCCCCTCCTGTCCCCTTTGAGACCCCCTGTCCCTTCCCACCACCCTCTGTGTCGCCTCCATTCCCCCCTGTCCCCTCTGTCCCCTGTGTCACCAGTTGTGTCCCAGTGTCACCAGTTCCACCCCAGTGCAACCAGCCCAGTGTCCCCAGTCCCCTCCTAATGTCCCCATCCCAGTGTCCTCTGCCAGTGTCTCCAGTTCCAGCCCAGTACCCCTGTCTGTCCATAGATCCATCCCAGCGGCACCTGCCCAGTGCCACCAGGGTAGCCCTGGTGTCACCACCTGTGTCCCCAGGGCCATCCCACTTTCACCACCCGAGTGTCCCCAGGGCTGTCCCAGTGCCACCATCCCTGTGTCATCATTCCAGTGCCACCAATCTGGTGTCCCCAGTTTCATTCCAGTGTCACCAAGCCAGTGCCATCAGTTCTGTCCCACTGTCACCAGTGTTTTGGGGGGTTTAGGGGATCCCAGGTGGAGTTTGGGGCTCCGGGAGTTTGGGAATCCCAGATAAAGTTTGGAGGTCCTGAGGGGTTTGGGGATCCTGGAAGGTTGGAGTCCAGGAGGTTTGGGGTCCCAGGGGTGTAATGGATTTCCAGTGCCACGCAATCTTGGGTAGATCCCAAGATATTCAGTATGTCACCAATCGCAGTTGCCACGGCGAGTTCTTGTCCACTGTGAGCCAGTGTTTTGGGGGGTTTAGGGGAGTCCCAGTGGCTTGGGCTGGAGAATTTTTGGAGGCTTCAACCAACTGGGGGGAGGTGTTGGGAGGAATGCCCTAGGAGGAGAGTTGTGGAGGTGTCCTGGGGGGATTGGCAAGGGGATCCTGACCCAGGTTTTGCTTTGCGTTTTGTCCCCAAATTGTGCTCTTATTTGTGGTTTTGGATTGGGAAATCCAGGTGAGGTTTCCAGGGAATTGGGTAATCCCAGTTGAGAATTCCCAAAGTTTGGGTTTCCAGGTGAGAACAGGGCCGGGGTTCAGGGGGGCCAAGGGGCTCGGGCCTGGGAGATTTTGGGGGCTTCAATCAATGGGAGGGCCTGGAGGTGCTGAGGGGGAGACGTGGGAGTGTGTGGGGGCTCTCATGGATTTCATGCCTCAGTTTTGGCTTTTCTATTTTTCAATTCTGTGCTGCTTTACTTTGGTCTGGGCTTCATATTAAGGGATCCTGAGCTCTGTTCACAGAGCAGGAGACAAAACAATTCCTTCAGCTGTGAACCCAAGGACAAATAATCCAAACTTCAGGCCCAAGAGCATAAACAACGGGCACGAAGAGAGAAAACAAAAGGATGGACTTCATCATTAAAGACATAATTGGACAATAACTCCAATATGCAGATGGAGCAGAACTTATAAAAGGGACAGACCTCTTTACCGGCCGTCCATTTTGTGGCCATTTTGGTTCATCTTGGGCGTAGCCCTGGCTGGGCTCTTGTTCTGCCCAAGGTGTATCCACGGAGGCCTTTTAACAAATGCCTGCTTTATTGTGTAACCGTGTCTGGCCTCTGTTCTAGGTCAGCCTTGTGAAGGCCTCAGTTTGTGGCGAGCACGAAGGGAGCCGAGGCACCTGGGCAGGGCTGGAGCAGAGGCAGAGGAAGGTGCAGCTGCTGCCCCCAGCCCGCGGCACTGGCGGGGCCCAGGTGCGGGCAGAGGGTGCGGGAGGCCGAGAAGCTCGGCAGGAGCGAGAGAGGCGTGAGCGGCTGCAGGGGCGCTGTGTTTATCGGGTGAGCGCGGTGGGAAGGGGCGTTTTGTGCTCGGGAGCGCAGCGGGTGCGGGGCTCGCTGTGCCCCGGGCCAGGGAGGGCGGGCGCTGTGAGCAGCGGGGTTGGATTGCGGGGCTGGGCTTGGCCTGGGGCCGGCGGTGCTGGCGCAGGGATCGTTCCCGCCCCGCCGCTCCGGAGCGCCGCGATCGGAATCTCGCTCTTTCTCTCTTTCGTTGGTTCCTTTAATTTCTACTCAGAACTGTTAAAATTCCATGTGTGTATATTCTGCTGCGAGTGCTGTAGTGATAATATCCCGAGAGACAGTCCCCTAAGATTAGTACTGAGAAACTGGGGAGCCCTTACCGGGGGAAACCTTGTTTTTCAAATGCAAACTTATTGGACTCTCAGAAAAGATCTGGCTGCGGTGTGAACTAGAGGACTATCAGACGAGGCCCGAGTTTGGTAGTTGGGATAAGAGATTAATATCAAGTTTGATTTGCTGTAGACGCGAGGATAAATCCTCAGGGTACTCAGGTGAGCTGGAGTATGCGAGGCTCTTTATGGTGTCAGCGGAGCCCAGCAACAAAGTAAAAGGAAGAGCAAACCTTAGTCTGAAAGGGAAAAGGGGAGAAAAGGAAAAAAGAGCCAATATTGGCAAACAAAAGTAAAACAAGGGAGGAAGAAGGCTCAGATTGAGTCGCTCCAGCCCTGAGGGTGGGGTCGGGCGGGTCCGGGCCAAGGCGTGCCCCCCCCGCCGCCGCCGCCCCCCCGCCGCTGCCGCCGCCAGCGCCGACACGATCGGGGGGCGGGGGAGGCGCAGCTCAGACGGGGCCCGGCCGGGGAAGGAGGAGAAAGGCGAGCGCGGCCAGGCAGGGATGGCGCCGGCCCCGGCCCAGGAGGAGGAGCCGGGGCAGAGCCTTGTGCAGGGAGAGGGGAGGGGATGGATGGCGGGCACCGCCCACAGCACCGCCCCGAGAGGAGGAGGAGGAGCCGGGGGCGGAGCCTTGTGCCGGGAGGGCGGAGAGGGAACCTCCCATGGGGGCGGGGTCTCACTGCTCCCAGCCCTGTCAGTTTCCATGGCAACCCTGAACGCCGGACAGCGGCTTCGGGGGATGACGTCACCGGTGTGGGCGGACGCGCAGCCCGGGTTAAAAGACGCAGCAAATCCCGCGTGGGGCTCCCTAGGATCGGGGGTCGGCAAAATAGATTATATGGTACAACAGGGTCAGCCGAACCAGAGAGCTCCTGCTCCAGCAGCTCCGGGGAAGGTGAAATTGATGAACTCATTGGAGCCTTGAGCAAGCGAAGGAGGGGGAAGATCGTGAGAAAAGCCATCAAAGAGTGTAGCCCCATAGTGAAACGTACAAGCTAAAAAATGAGAAAAGATCCGGTTTTACAATCCCCACTACGACCTGCAGCTGGCAACCAGGGACCGATACATGTGAAGGTTCCATATTCCCTGGTGAAAAACACGGTTGACTTTCCTGTTAAAATTTAAAACTTTAATAAAGGACAGTAGGAGACAGAGACAGTAAAACAAAAATTACAGCTCAGTGCATCTTGGTACTAAGCCAACAGCACCCCTGCTAGTTTGGGAAACACCCTTTTTATACCATTTCTATTACATCAACCTGTTGCATATTCAGAGACTCTTATGCATATCCACCATCCAGTTTACATATTTCAGGAACTGTTTAGCATGGCTCCTCTTCAGGCCTGCCTTTTTAGAGCATGTGTGTTTCTTGGCTGTGGTTTTGGTTCCCTCTCTTTGGTACCCTGTGGCTTTGTCACACGCAGTCACCAAGCGTTCCAGTGGACCCAGGGCCACACCCGCCCACTGTCCCCTGCTGGTGGCTGCCCTTGCCTGGCTGGCGGCCAGTATGGCCTCTCTCATGGCCTTGGTGGCTGCCACCACCTCAATGGTGGCCACTGCCACATGGGCCTTGTGTGCAGCCACTGCCAAGGCCAAGTCCTTCATGGCCAGAAACACTGGCGGCCGCTGGGCCATGGCCATCAGAGTGCGTATTGACATCCCGTGGCGGGTGGCCTTGTCCCACGGATCCCCAACCTGGGCAGTGGTGGTGGCTGCAGCACTGGCCTCAGCAGTATCCATGTCCCTGCAGGTGTCACGGAGATCAGCGGCCTCCCTGGCCAGCTGGACCCAGCTGTCCATGAGCATGGCCACCAAGTCCCACCAGACACTGGCCCAGAAGACCTGTGGGTTGATGTTGCAGAACTTGAGGACTCTCAGGGACCAGGCCAGAGTGAGGACATTGGATCTGCCCAGGGAGTTGACATCGCCATGGTCCAGGGTCTAACAGAAGTGCCAGGTGAAGTTCCTCAGGGCTGCGTGCAGGGACTCTGGGTACACACGCCGCCACACACACTTGTATGGCCTGGTCACTGTGGCCACCACCTTGCCCAGGGTGGCCACCACAGCCACCAGTGGCTCTAGCAGCTGGGGAGAGGAAAGAGGAGGTGTCAGGGACCCCGTGGCACTTGTGGCCACCTGTGGTGTGCCCCTGTGCCCTCCCAGGGTCCCCTTTGTCCCCTCCATGGAGGGCTCTACTGTCCCTTCTATCCCTTTGTCACCTCCTCGTCCCCTCTACCAAACCCCCTGCCAGGCCACTCATCCTCTCTGCCACCTCCCTGCCACCCTCGGTCCCTTCTGCCACCTCCTTGCCACCCTTGGTCCCCTCCACTCCTCTGTCACCTGCCTCCAGCCTGCCACACGCTCCTGTCCCCTTTGTGACCCTCTGTCCCCCTCCCCCCTCCCCCCACCCCTTGTGTCCACTCTGCCACCTCCTTGCCGGGATTGTCGCACCTCGCAGGGGTCCATGGCCGCTGGGGACACACTGGGGACACTTTGGGGACGCTCTAGGGACACTCCAGGGACACTCCAGGGGTCGAACACGGTCAGGGTGGTGCTGGCTGAGTCCAGCAACACTGCGGGGACATGGGGACACTGGACAGGTGGCATCAGGGACACAGCATCGCCACCACTTCCAGCCCAGCGCTGCTGGTTCTGTCCCTCTGTCACCATAGACTTGACCTCACCAGAAAACCTTTTTCAAAGGGGCCATTGATCAGCAATTCCAAAACCAAATACTGGACATATGTCAACTCCCAAGGTGGACTGAAGACCCTGCATGGGTCGACCAATGGCCCTTATGAAAAGAACGTCTACTAAATTTAAAACATCTTGTGGAACAGCAATTGCCCTTAGGCCATATCTGTCCATCTTCTAGCCCCTGGAACATCAATATTCTGTATACCTAAGCAAAATGGCAAGTGGTGAGCTATTATTGGGCAGTAAATGCAGTTATTGAAGCTATGGGTGCTCTTCCATCACCTACAACGATGCCATCCAATGGCCCTTAGTAATGTTAGACCTAAAGATTGTTATTTCACCATACCTTTACACCCTGATGATGTACCTCTGTTTGCCTTTTCTGTGCCTACCTCCAAGCACACAGAACCAACGAAGAGATTTCATTGGACCCTGTTGCCACAAGGCATGTGTGACATCCCAACCACACGCCAAAGGATAGTCCATCTTGCCCTGCAGCCTGTCATAAATTTCCTGCTGCAATCATATATCATTATACGGATGACATTTCACTTGCAGCCCATCATCAATCCATCCTATGTTCTATTCAGGTAACTGTCATGCAGGCAATTCAAAATGCAGGATTCATTGTGGCACCTGAAAAGGTGCAGTGTGAGTCCCCATGGCATTATCTGGAGTAGAGAGTTACTCATCACACTATCAGCCTCAGCCTTTGAGGCTTTGTGTTAAAGTCACCCTCACTTTAAATGAATTACAGAAACTGCTGGGTTCTTTGCATCCTGTGTTGGGGACATCCACAGAATTTTCACATCCTTTGTTTGGCTTACTCAGAGCAAACCCCCACCTGCATTCGCTTTGACAGCTTACCCCAGAAGCTAAAAGTGCCCTTGCACACTGTGCTCAAGCAATAGAAAACCAACAGAATTGGAGAGGGGATCCTGATAAACCTGTGTACCTTGCCATAATTGCTAAAATTTTCAACATTTTGCTCTTCTGTTTTGATTGTTTGCTAATGATAAAGACCGTTTGCATGTGTTAGAATGGTTATTCTTACCTCACATAGCAACAAAACCTGTGTGGACTGTTAATGATATGTTCCTTATTTAGTTAAGAAAGGTAGAAACGGATTGCAAACTCTCAATGGCCAGGATCATCATGCCATCAACGTACTTGCAAGTAAAGACAATTTGGCATGGTTGCTATCAGAAGACTCTGACAGCAACTAACTTCCAAATTGTGCTTGCAGGTTTTTCTGGACAATTTTCTATCCATTATCCCTCACATCCTTTATGGACAGAGATGGGTAATCTCCCCCTGCACTCAAAGCATCACTGCAGCATGACCCCTGTCAACAGATCAACTGTTTTTACAGATGCATCCAGCAAAACCATCAAAGGTGCAGGGATTTGGCATGAAGGTGACTCTTTCCAGTGGCATAAAAGGGTATTAATGTTAAAGGATGCCTCGGTGCACATTTTAGAATTGGCTGCTCTCTGGTGTGCCTTTCAGTGATTTTCACAGGAACCACTTAACACCGTAACTGATTCCTCGTATACTGCCAATGTTGTATTCCATTGACAATTTTCCTATTTAAAGCATGTTAATAACTATCTTTTGTTTACAGAGTTAAGAACATTGTGGAACACTTTAATTAACAGCCAGCTGCATGATTTTTATGTGTTGCATGTTTGCTCCCACACAGGTTCACCTGGCCCTATTGCAGAAGGTAATAACTATGCAGATGACATTGTCATGACAGGTGTGGTACCAAATACTGATAAGTTTTCTCCTCGAGCCAGGTCTCATGAGCTCTTAGAGGATTTATCACACCTGAGATAGCCCAGCTACTTCAAATGGCATAAAATTAGCAGGATGACTTCTGAGGTAGTGTTGGAAACAGGAAAGTTTTAATAAAAGGCAAATAACAAAGCACTTTGAAGAGAAAACCTGAGCCAGGGGCAAGAGGTTCTTGCTCCTGCTAAAAACACCCCACAAAAACAATGATTTCTTTTGTTCTCTTCTTTTTCTAGTGAATTACTTAGGCGGGACTTTTTGGCTTCTATCCAACTGGGTAGCCTTAGGTTTGAGATGAAGTCCCAAAGGTCCTGTGAAGTGTCTTTTTACCAAATTGAGGAGAGAAACTTCTGAGTTTTTTCCTTTTTAAGGAGATAAAGGATAATTTGGTCACTCTTTCAATAGGGGGAACATTCCTACAAAATACTTTTGCACAGGCCAAGCTATGTCACAACTTTTTTACACCAGCATGCTTATTCTCTTCATAAGCAATTTCAAATAACTTTCTCACAAGCCCATGATATCCTGTTGTCTTGTCCCTCCTGTCATGAGGTTGATCCTGCTCCTTTAGCAGAAGGCACTAAGCCCTGAGGTTTAACTCCTAACTCCATTGCAAATTGATGTCACCCCTATCCCAGAGTTTGGTTGCTTAAAATATGTTCACATTTCCATTGACACCTATTCTCATTTTCTAAAAGCAACTTCTTATACCAGAGAGAAGGCCTGTGATGCTCACCTGTTTTGCCACTCTGGGCCTTCCTGACACCATCAAAATGGACCATGGACCTGCCTACACCTCAGAGAGAGTTTGTAACTTCTTGCAGCCATGGGGTGTGCCTCACAATATTGGCATTTCCCGCTCTCTCACAGGGTAAACTGTTGTCAAGTGTGACCATAGGACCCTAAAAACCATGCCTGAAAAACAAAAGAGGGGGAGTTGGGGTACCCTCACAACAGACTAGCTAAAGCCCTATATGTCTTCAGTTTTTTAAATCGGGACAAGATGGGACAGACTGCATGTGACAGAGCATTCCTTCAGCACAAAGGCTCATCTAAGACCTCCAGTTCTGGTGAAGTTACTGACTGGACAATGTGTTGCCTTCTGATAGAAGACTGGCGACCTGGTTTCAGGAAACAGCACGGCAGCCCATTTCCCCAGGGCCGCTCGGGCCTAAGAAACACGCTAACACCAACATGGTGGACGGTCAAAGGCCTTTATTCTCTCTTCTCGTGGGATTTTATAGTCTAAGGGGCTTCTACGTCAGGTGAGGGTCTGTCTTTACCATCTATGGTTAGTAAGGACGGAAAGTTGCTGGGCAAATGGAAAGTTACTGGCATCTGGTTCAGGGCGCTACATTCCTATGTTAATTTTCTTATCTAAGGGGGCAGGGGCCCTGTCTTCCCGTAACATAACGAGATCTTCCGAACGCCAGACCCTACCTGCTACAACAATGGAAAGGAGGCCTGGACTTACTGACATGGGGAAGGGGCTGGGCCTGTGTCTCCACAGTGTCTCCATGTGGAGTGGGTTCCATGACGGTGTGCAGCCTTTTGTCCCACTGTCCTGATCCCATGTGTATATAGTTGCTATGTTATAGGCATATGTTACTATTTTTAAAAAGTTGTTAAAGTTATTATTGTTATCACTGTAATTAATGTTTTAGGAGTTGTTTAGGTTTTTCTTAGTATGTTTTCATTGCCTAAAAAAAGGAAGGGCGTTACGTGGAATATGGGGTGATATTTCCTAAAGTTGTTAAGGGTTATGCCCACAGAAGGCCCTGTAGGGAAGGCACAGCTGCAGGCTGGATGGTTGGAAGTTGGTTGGGGGGTGAGAGGCAGTTATGAGGAGGAATGCATGGACAGCACATGAAAGGGAAACTGATTGGGTGATAGGAGACTGCAGCTGAGCCAGCCAATGGGTGCCCTTCTTCTGTCGAGTTCTGGTTTTGTCAGGTTCAGAGTAAAGGTATAAAAGGAGGGTGATTTCTACAATAAAGTGATCTCCTTCAGACGCACAAGGGCATCTGTGTCTCTTTATTCCCCATTGCTACACTTTAGTATTGTGTGAAAGTGTGAATGGGAAATGAGGAGAGTGGGAAGTGAATGTTTATGTCCTGTGTCTTGTGTGGTTGATAGGTATAGCTGCTGAGTGAATGAGATGTACTGCAGTACAAAACAAGCAAGGAGCTTCGAGCCGAGCTTCCTCTTTTCTGGTGACCGAGACAGCCAGAAAAAGCAAAGTGTTTGTTTTGCATATGAATAAAATTTTTAATAAAGATTTTGTGTTGTCTCTATGAATGTAATTTCATGTTTCAGTTGTGGACTGGGATATGATCCTTGGGTATAGTGTATGTAATTTTATGTTTCAGTTGTGGACTGGGATATGACCTTGGGTATAGTGTATGTAATTTTATGTTTCAGTTGTGGACTGGGATATGATCCTTGGGTATAGTGTAAGTGTAAAATCTGTCATGAGAGGTGGCATTGCACAGCCACACTAAAGAGTGCCTTGTGCCAGGAGTGGGAAAAAGTGGAACTCTGAGCCAGGAATTGGGCATTATATTTTTAAAAATTTCTGTAGGAAATAGTGTGTGGGAAAACTGCATTTAGTTCCACGATCATGAAAAGTACCTGAGAAGGACTGGGAAAATATATGTGAAATATGTAGAGTCAGATTTGTTTTGAAGTTAAGAAAGAAGGGAAAAAAAGGTGTGGGGACAGTGCCAGGATAAGCTGAGAAAATGGGACACAAAGCAAGCAAGGAGAAAATCCCCAGGGGAAAGGGGAGCCGGGAAACATTAATGGATATACCTCCAAACAGCCTCCTAGGGATAAAATTGGCACAGCGGGTACATAACCCTGACAAAAAGAATGCAAATAAAATCAAAATGATTGATTACTATATGATGAAATAGACTCATCAGGACACAAGATCTGATCATTTATCATTGATTTGATCTGGCCAAAATAGAGTTCCTTTGAGGGGTGGATATGCCAAACTTTGAATATTCATGTGAATGCCAAAGAACCAGTCAGTCAAGAAAAAACTGATTCTGCTGCCAGTTGGAAGGGTGAGGCTTCCCTGAGGTAGGTGAACATGTTTAAATTAAAAGAAATTAAAAATTGGGACCTTAGAGTATCTGCCCCCTCCATATCTGCCAGCACTTGATGCAGCCCCTGCAGCCCTTGATGGACCCAGCCAGAATACCTGGGGCAGAGCAGTCCAGTGAGAGGAATGGAAAAATGAGAAACAAGCAGTGGCACTAAACCCCCTCTGGGAAGTGCCTCTGGGAGGGGCACACGGGGAATTGGGTTGAATAGGAAAGTCAGGAGCTCTGTCTCCTGGGGTCAAAATATAACCCTTGATAAATTTCATATTAGGCCCTCGGGAGGAAGAATTTGAATTTTTAGTAGACACAGGGGCTAAGAGGACATGTTTATAGAATTCCAAGAGGATGCAAAAAAAAAAAGCCAAAATACAGTTCAAGTAGTAGGGGCAAAGGGAGACGGATATGAAGCACCTGTTATAAAACATGTAATATTTGAAGGAACAAACAAATTAGGAATGAGGGATGTTTTATTAGTATGGGGGAAAGGATATAATCTGATGGGAAGGGATTTGCAAGTGCGGTTAGGTATTGGGGTGCTTCCAGAGGAAGAGAAAATGGCAGCCAAACTCTGGGGGGCCCCAGGGTGTAGAGCCAGCCAGGCCCCAGCAGGGCCCAATGCAGGCCAGGGGCTTGGGAGAACGGAGGGGGAAGTGGCTGGAGGCATTCTGGGGGATGTTGTGAAGCAGGCAGGCAGCAAAGGGGGGGATCCTGGTGTGTTACTCCAGGAATTACCCCAGGATTTGGGGCAATTTTAATGAAAATTCTCAGAAAACTCCTCAAATGTGCCTAAAATCCCACACAGGGAGGGGAGACAAGGCAAGTGACACCAGCAATGTCCTTGATGATGTCACCACCCTGATGACGTCACAGTGCTGTCATCACTGTTCCCGCTGCAGCTTTTGGATGTCCTCAATGGCTTTTTGGCACCACCCAGCCACTGCACGGCCACCAAGGCCACCGGGACCACTGGGGGGACTCAGAATGAGCCTGCAGATATCCCCAGGTGTTCTCAGCAGGTGACGCGTGGCCAGGCAGCTGCTGGCCTCCCACAGCCGCTTGGCCTTGGCCACTGCAGCAACCAAGGCCTCGGGGACATCGGGGGAAGTCTGATTTGTCCCCTTCAGGGCCAGCCTTGATGTCCCTGAGCCAGTGCCGCAGCTCCCGGGGAAACGCGGTGGCTTTGTCACAGGCGGCCGCCAAGCGCTCCAGCAGCCCCAGGGCCGCCTCCGCCCTCTGTCCCTCCTGGTGGCCACCTTTGCCTGGCTGCTGGCCGCCATGGCCTCTCCCACGGCCTTGGTGGCTGCCTCTTTCTCCATGGCGGAGGCTGCCACCCGGGCCTCAAGCGCAGCCACCGCTGAGGTCACCTCCTCCTTGGCCAGGGCCACCAGCGGCTGCTGTGCCGCGGCCACCAGGTTGTGGATTGATGTCCCCTAGCAGGTGGCCTTGTCTTGCAGGTCCCCAGCCAGGGCAGTGGCGGTGGCCGCAGTGGTGGCCTCATTAGTGGCCACATCCCTGTGAGATATAACCTTTAGGAAATTTAGAGATTTTAAAGGAGCTGAGGTTTCAGCTAGAGATAAGCTTTATTAGAGTTAATCAAAAAATGGGAAGGCATTGAGGAACTTAAGAGTCAGTAGTTAATTAATAATTGATTGCTTGTCAACATACTGTTTGGTTAGCTGGGTTTTTAATGAAGAATATAGAAACTGATAAATAGCTTTTAGGAACATAAGACAATTGTGGCTTCCTCTGTTCTGAAATCAATTGAAGATGGGGAGTGGGAGTTCTACCAAGGGTTCATTTGTCATATTTGCATTGAAAAGTTAGGAAGGTCAGAACAAGCAAGACTTCATTTACTCCCTCATTTTGGGACCCCTCCCCATGAAAGGGACCACCGATCCATTTAGAGGAACAAACAACGCATGGTTAATAGCTTTTGAACTAATTACCATACGAAGTGGGGAATGGGATGTACCAAAGTTATTAATATGTATTTGTATTTTGGGTATTCACTACTGGTATAGATAAAAGGACTCTGCAATCACCTGTAAATTGTGGTGTCTATTTGGGAGCTATCCCACATCGCAATAAACATCCACTTTCTAACTTTAAACTGTTAGAGAGTCTTTGCCCGTCACAGTTGGAATATCAGTACTAGATCAATATCCATAATTTTAGTAAATCACTTGCAGACATTGCAGAGCTTGGTGGCCTCCCGGGCTAGGTGGGCCCAGCTCTCCAAGAGCATGGCCACCAAGTCCCACCAGGCACTGGCTGTGCTTGTCACATGGGCCCAGGTGGCCCCCGGGGTGGCCCCAAGGGCAGCCAGGGCCCCGGCCAGGGAGGTGACACTGGGGTGGCTCAGGGTGTCCCAGAGGCGATGAATGAAGGTCCCCAGGGCTACGTGCAGGGATCCTGGGGACACGGCAAACAGCACATCCCCGTATGGCCCGCTCATGGTAGCCACCAGCTCACCCAGGGTGGCCACCATGGCCACCAGTGCCTCCAGCAGCTGGGATAGGGATACAAAGAGAGAGGACAGGGGAGGTGTGAGAAACCTTGTGGCATTTGTGGCCTCCTGTGGCGGATCCTCTGCCCTCCTATGGTCCCCTTTGTCCCCTCCCTGGAGGGCTCTCGTGTCCCCTCTGTCCCTTTCTCACCCCCTCATCCCCTCTGCCACCTCCTGCTACCCCCCACTGTTCCCCCCTGCCGCCCTCGGGGTCACCTCCCCCTTCCTACCATGCTGTGGTCCCCTTTGCCATGCCCCTGTCCCCTACTGGAGCCCCCTATTTCCCCTCCACCACCCTGTTCCCCTCTGTCACCCCTGTCCCCTCCTGCCACCCCCGTGTATCCCCTGTCTCCTCCCCCCTCCCTAGACCAGGATTGTCGCACCTCTTGGGGCTTCAAGTGTCCACCGCTGGGGGCACTGCGGGGACGCCTTGGGGACACTGGGAACACTCCAGGAATGCTGGCAGAGGGAGGTGACACTCCCAGGAGACACTCCGAACACAGGCAGGGAGGTGGGGGGCGGGGGGCAGGCAGGGAGCGATGGTGTCACCCCTGGCCCCCCCCACTGCCCCTCCCTTGAGGGGCCATCGTGGGTCCCAAACGTGCCCCCGATGTTCCCAAAAGGATCCCAATGTCCCCTGAGTGTCCCCAACACTGCCCAAGTGTTCCCAAAATATCCCCTTGGGGACAATGGGGGACACACTGGGGTCATGTTGGGGACACTGTGGGGACATGAGGACACCACAGCGGTGGCACCAGGGACAGAGCAGTGGCACCAGTTCCATTCCAGTGCCAGCAGCCCAGTGTCTCCACTTCCATCCCAGTGCTCCCAGTGTCATCCCAGTGCTCCCACTGCCAGCCCTGTGCCACCATCTCTCATTGTCCCCATACCAATGTCACCATTCCAATGTCACCATTCCAGTGTCCCCAGTTCCATCCCAGTGTCCCCTCCAATGTGACAGTTCAATCCCAGTGTCCCTATCCCAGTGCAGGGGAAGGTCTCTATTGGTCTGTAGAGCTCCATACTGGTCTGAACTGGTCTCTACTGGTCTGTACTGGTCTATACTGGTTTCCTGCATTCCCTGCTCCTCTTTACTGGTCCATACTGGTTTATACTGGTCTGAACTGGTTCATACTGGTCAGGGCAGAGGAAAGTGTCTGTTGGTCTGTAGATACTCATACTGGTTCATATTGGTCTGAATTTGATTATACCAGTCCATACCAATCTGAACTGCTCTGAACTGGTCCATACTGCTCTATACTGGTTCATACTGGTCTATACTGGGCAGGGCAGGGGAAAGTCCCTCCTGCTCTGTAGAAACTCATACTGGTCTGAACGGGTCTGAACTGGTCCCCACTGCTCTATACTGGTTCATACTGATCCTTATCGCTCTGTAGTCTCATACTGGTCTATACTGGTCTGAACTGGTCTATACTGGTCAATACTGGTCAGGGCAGGGAGGAAGTCTCTAATGTTCTGTAGATATTCATACTGGTCTATATTGGTCTCTACTGGTTTATACTGGTCTGGACTGGTCTGGAGCGGTCAGGGCACAGGTATCACAGTGCAATCAGTCTGAAGCTGCCTCCCAAATTCAACCAGCTCAGAAGTAAACAAGTCCATGAGTGAACTAGGATAGGTTGGATTCAATTCTACACAGGAACCCTCAGCCAATGTCATTCAGCCCTAAATGCAGAGCTATCATTGGCCAGCGAGCTGGATGGTGCTAGGAACTCAACCATGCTAGGACCACAATCACATGTGTAAGCCAGGGAAATTTGAAGCTCCTATAAAAGAAGCTGCGAGAATAAACCTGAGGCTGTTTGTCACAAGGACCTTGGAGAGCTGGGCTGTTTGTATGAATGGCCTCCACTGTGATACGCAGTGAGCTGCGAAGTGATGCGACTCAGCCATTTTCTGTGTGCAGAGCAGGGGAGACTGAACCGTGTAGGAGCCAGAAAAAGCCAGTAAGGCAAGAAACCCAGACAGTGAAGGAGCCGGGAAAAGATGGAAAGGCTAAAAAACTAAATGGTGTAGGAGTCAGAGAAAGAAAAAAGCTGAAAAATAGAAGGAAAACACCACAAAAGAAAGAGGTGGATTAACCTCCGTAGAGGAACAACCAGTCATTAAAGTATGAACTTTTATTTTACTTCAACAAGGAGAAAAGTATGATCAACAAACGCTGAAAGCCACTATGGATGTTATAAAACTTTTGGCGTTTATTTCAAACTCTTGTTTCTCATGTTTCTCTGATGTTTTCCAATAAAATCACAAAATAACCTGGCAAGCCAACAGCTCGTCGGAAGCAGAAGATTGTCAATGGTAAGACAATCTGCCCATCACCTTATTCTAAGGCTCAAATATTTGGAAAACATCAGTGGTAGTAATATGTGTGGTTTTAATTGAAATAGTTTTGAGTTGAATTGTTTATTGTTTGTAGTGTTAAGTTGGAACTTTGTGACTTCTAAACATTAAGCCTGTGACAGGCTAACCTAAAGAATTGTAATGCTGGTGGTTTTGCCTGACAGTTTGTGGATGTGAACATCACAACTCCAGTGATACATGAGGTGCAACACTAGCTGTGGGAGACTGGGCTTGTTGAGTTGGGTGAAAAAGCCTTATTCAACTAGGTTCATCGTTTACATTTTTTAATCTAACCAAGAGGGTGAGTTGTCACATTGCAGCTGATCTCAAGCTGCCCCCTAAATTCAGCCAGCCCAGAAGAAAACAAGTCCCCGGATAAGGCAGGGATAGGTTGGAGTCAAACCCAAGCAAAGACTTCAGCCAACCCTGTTCAGGTTTAGATGCAGATACAGCACTGGCCAGAGAGCAGGGCAGAGAGAGAACCCATCCCATCAGCTGTCTTAAGCCAGGAGATTCAAACCCCCTATATAAAGAGGGTCTAAAAAATAAATGAGGCAGTTTGTCACAAGGACCTTTGAGAGTTCGAGTCGTTTCTGTGACTCCTACGAATGACCCCCATCATAACACATATGAGTGTAATTTTGTGTTTAAGTTGTGGAGTGGCATGTGAACCTTGGGTATGGTGCGAGTGTAAAATCTGTCATGAGAGGTGGCATTGCACCCAAAAGAGTGCCTGGGGCCAGGAGTGGGAAAGAGTGGAATAGAGCGTCAGGATTCAGGCATTAAATTTTTTAATATTTCTGTAGGAAGTAGTGTGTGGGAAAACTGCATTTATTTCCATGAGCCTGAACAGTACCTGAGAAGGACTGGGAAAATACACGTGAAAGACGTATAGTCAGATTTGCTGAGAAATTAAGAAAGAAGGGAAAAAAAGGTGTGGGGACAGTGCCACGATAAGCTGAGAAAATGGGACTCAAAGCAAGCAAAGAGATAAACCCCAGGAGAAAGGGGAGCAGAGAAACATTAATGGATATACCTCCAAAGAGCCTCCTAGGGATAAAAATGGCACGGTGGGTACATAACCCTGATACAAAGAATGAAAATAGAATCAAAATTATACATTATTATATCAGAAATTACACTAAACAGGAGATAAGATCTGATCATTTATCATTGATTTGATCTGGCCAAAATAGAGTTCCTTTGAGGGGTGGATGTGCCATATTTTGAATATTCACGTGAATGCCAAAGAACCAGTCAGTCAGGAAAAAACTGATTCTGCTGCCAGTTGGAAGGGCAAGGTTTTCCTGGGGGTAGCAAACACATTTAAATGAAAAGAAATTAAAATCTGGGACCCCTTAGAGCATCTGTCCCCTCTATATCTGCCGATGCACCCCCTGCACCCGCTGATGGACCCAGCCAGGATACCTGGGGCAGAGCAGTCCAGCGAGAGGAATGGAAAAATGAGAATCAAGCAGTGGCACTAAACCCCCTCTGGGAAATGCCATTGGGTGGGGCACACGGGGAATCAGGTTTGTCACTGCCCCACTTAATTCCTCTGAAGTGAGAGCATTTAATAAGGAATTAAAATTTCTACGTGTAGATCCAATTCGATTAGCAGAACAAGTAGACCAATTTTGGGACCCTATGTTTATAACTGGGACAAAGTGCAATCTAGAATTAACCTTTTGTTTACACCTGAGGAAAGACAAATGATCCGACTAGTGAGGATGTGGATTTGGGAAAGGCACCCTGCACACCACGGACCCCATGGGGAGCAGAAAATGCCCCTGCAATGCCCCAGGTGGGACCATCATAACCCTGGAGGAAGGTAAAACATGGAATATTATAGAGCATTAATTATCAGGGGAATTAGGGAGGCTGCTCCACCAACTCAGAACGACCATGGGGCATTTGCTGAACAACAAAAGAAGGACGAGACTCCAACTGAATGGCTGGAGAGGTTAAAAGAAATGCGAGACAATACTCAGGTACACACTGATACAATAGCTGGACGAGCTTTATTGAAAATAACATTTGTCATGAATGCTTGGCTGGATATAAGGAAAAGCTGGAAAGACTGGGGGAATGGCAGGATAAGGGATTGAAGGACCTGTTAAAGGAAGCCCAGAAGGTCAATGTACGGAGGGAGGGATGATGAGAAAGCCAAGGGGAAAGCAAAGATAATGGAGCCACTATTGCTGAGGGGAACCAGTGTGCAAGGAGCCACCCCCAGAGGGAAGTGAGACCCTGTCAGGGCAAGGCAAACAGGACCAGGGGGAGGAGAATGGGACAGAGCTCCCTGGGGCAGAGGCCCTAAAAGGGAAAAGGGCAATTGAACAACTGAGGCCCAATCTGTCACCAGCACAGGGAAATTGGGCATTGGAGGTGAAACTGCCCATGGAGGGAAAGGGACCTGAAGGTTTTTGAGGAGGCTTGAGAAACGGTCGGCTGTACCCATGGTGGAAAGCTGCTTCATTCACCCCCCAACCCGCCACGGAGTGGCCCTGAGTGGCCCTGAGTGGCCCCAGAGTGTCTCCAGTGACATGACCCCAGGAATTCCCATCAGGATTTAGGGCAAATGTAATGAAAATTCCCAGAAAATTCCCCAATCTTGTCTCAAATCTCACATAGGGAGGAGGGAGTGGACAGGTGACACCAGTGATGTCCCCAATGATTTCACTGCCCTTGATGGCATCGCAGTGGTGACATCACTGTTCCTGCAGCAGCCTCGGGATGTCCTCGATGGCTTTTTGGCACTGCATGGCCACCGCATGGCAACTGAGGCCACCAGGGCCACCAGGGGGACTCGAGAGAAGCCTGCAGATGTCCCTAAGTGTTCCCAGCAGGTGACGCTTGGCCAGGCGGCTGCTGGCCTCCCACAGCTGCTCAGCCTCGGCCACTTTGGCCATCAAGGCCTCGGGGACATCAGGGGATGCCTGATTTGTCCCCTCCAGGGTGGCCTCGATGACCCTGAGCCGGCGCTGCAGCTCCCGGGGGAACGCGGTGGCTTTGTCACATGCAGCCACCAAGCGCCCCAGCAGCCCCAGGGCCACTTCTGCTCGCTGTCCCCTCCTGGTGGCCGCCTCCCCCTTGCTTCTGGCCACCTCAGCCTCTTCCATGGCCTTGGTGGTCGCCTCCATCTCCTTGGCAGCGGCTGCCACCTGGGCCTCGTGCGCAGCCTCCGCCGAGGCCATCTTCTCCTTAGCCAGGGGCAGCAGCGGCTGCCAGGCTCTGGCCACCAGGTTGTGCAGAGATGTCCCCCAGCGGGTGGCCTTGTCCTGCAGGTCTCCAGCCAGGGCGGTGGCAGTGCCCGCAGTGGTGTCCTCGGCAGTGGCCGCATCCCTGCAGGCGTCACGGAGCTCGGTGGCCTCTCGGGCCAGCTGGGCCCAGCTGTCCTTAAGTGTAGCCACTGAGTCCCGCCAGGCACTGGCTGCGGCTGTCACATGGGCCCTGGTGGCCACCGGGCTGGCCCCAAAGGCAGCCAGGGCCCTGGCCAGGGAGGCATCACCAGGGCGCTTCAGGGTGTCCTGGAGGTGACCGATGAAGGTCTCCAGGGCCTTGTGCAGGGACCTTGGGGACACACACAGCAGCACATCCCCGTACGGCCCGGCCACAGTGGCTGACAGCTCACCAAGTGTGGCCACCACGTCCACCAGCGCCTCCAACAGCTGTGGAGGGGACAGGGGAGGTGTCAGGGATCTTAGGGCACTTGTGGCCTCCTGAGGTGCCCCCTGTACCTTCCCTGGCTTCCCTTTGTCCCCTCCCTGGAGGGCTCTGCTCTCCCTTCTCTCCTTTTGTCACCGCCTCGTTGCCTCTGCCACCTCCTGCTACCCTCCACTGTTCCCCCCTGCCACCCTCGGTCCCCTCCACCCCTCTGTCACCTATCCTCATCCTGCGACACCCCTGTTCCCTTTGCAATCCCCTGTCCCCTCTCCCTCCCACCCCCCACACCACACCTGGATTGCCATACCTCACGGGGCTCCATGGCCTCGGGGGACAGGATCGGGACACGCCTGGGGGACACTTGGGTGACACACAGGAACGTTGTACGCGGCAGTAAACAGGAAGAGGTGACGTCAACGTCACACCCCTGGCCCCACCCCCCCACCTACAGGGTGCCCGATGTCCCCTTGATGCACCTCCATGTCCCCTCAGGGTCCCCACATAGCCCTAGTGTCCCCTGAGTGTCTCCAAGAGGCCTTGATGTCCCCCCATGTCCCCAACAGGGCCCAAATGTCGCCCGATGTCCTGCTGGGGACACTAGGGGACATTGTGGTGACCCAAAACAGGACAGGGGACGTCAGGGCGGCCTGGGGGTCCCCAAGGGAAGGACACAGGGGTGTGTCCAAGGGCCCCAATGTCCCTCAGGGTGTCCCCGTGCCCCAGTAGTGACAGTGCCACTCCCATGTCCCCAGCCCGTCCTTACCCCTGCCCTACCAGTGCTCTATACGCCACCTCCAGCCTCCGTGTCACCTCCTCGTGACCCCCCCGCCATCTCGCCGAGCCCTTTATGATCTCCCTGAGTGCCTTGGCCACTCTGTGGAAGCCCTGTCCCCGTGTCCCACACAGCATCACCTCCCTGTCCCGGGTGACAGCGGCCACCAACGTCTCCAGAGCCTCCATCACCTCCTCCAGCCGCCCCAGCACATCCGCGGTGGCTTCGTTGGTGGCCGCGGCAGCCTCGGCGCTGGCCCTGGCGGCTGCCACCTGCTGGGCACGGTCATGCAGGCGCTGGGCCATGTCCCGCTGGTGGCCTGCAGCAGTGGCCAGGTGACGCCGTGATGTCCCCAAGCCCCGCCAGGCCACCTCACAGGACACGGCCACCACAGTCAGGGCCAGCAGCAGTTGACCGTCCTCGGTCACCCCCAGGGCGGTGCGGGCTGAGTCCAGGGACACTGCAGGGACATGGGGACACCGGACATGTGGCACCAGGGACGCCCAGTGCCACCTGTCTAGTGGCACCAGGACTACCCCAGTGTCACCAGCTCCATCCCAGTGCCACCAGTTCTATCCCTCTGTCACCATCTGAGTGCCACCAGCCCAGCATCACCAACAGAGTTGCAGGACCAGTGTCCTCAGTCCTGTCCCAGTGCCACCATCTCAGTGTCCCCAGTTCCATCCCAGTGCTTCAAGTGTCAGGCCAGTGCCACCACCCCATTGTCCCCATACCATTGTCACCATCCCAGTGTCACCAGATCCATCCAAATGTCACCATCCCAGTGTCCCCCGTTCCCTCCCAGTGTCCCCAGTCCTGTCCCACTGTCCTCCACCCTGTCCCAGTGTCCCTGTCCCAGTGCTCCCAGTTGTGTGCCAGTGTCACCAGTTCCATCATTGTTCCACCAGCCCAGTGTCTCCAGTCCTGTCCCAGTGTCACAAGTCACCTCCCACTGTCCCCAGTTCCAGCCCAGTGTCCCAGTCCTGGTGTCAGCAGCCCAGTGCCGACAGGGCTGTCCCGCTGTGGCCAACCCAGTGTCACCAGTCCTCTCCCAGTGCTACCAGCCCAGCACCACCATCCCAGTGCTCCCAGTGCCAGTCCAGTGCTCTCAGTTCCAGTGCAGTGCCACTGCCCCATTGTCCCCATACCAATGTCACCATCCCAGTGTCCCCAGTCGTGTCCCCAGTCCCATCCCAGTATTCCCAGTCCCTTCCTGATGTCCCCATCCCAGTGTCCCTTCCCAGTATTCCCAGTTCCATCCCAATGCCACCAACCCAATGACCCCAGTTCCATCCCAGTGTCCCCAATTGTGTCCCTGTGTTCCCAGTCCCCTCCCAGTGTCCCCAGTTCCATTCCAGTACCACCAACCAAGGGAGTCATCCCAGTGTCACCAGTGCCATCTCAGTGTCACCAGTGCCACACATGGCACCAGCCCAGTGTCACCAGTTCAATCCTAGTGTCCCCAGTTTCTCCCCAGTTCCCCCATTCTGCCCCAGTGTCCCCATCCCAGTGTCACCAGTGCCACCCCAGTTTCCCCAGTCCTGACCCAGTGTCCCCTATCCCGTCTCATGTCCCTGTCCCAGTATTCCCAGCTGTGTCCCAGTGTCACCAGTTCCATCCCAGTGCCACTACTTCTATCCCACTGTCAGCACCCAATTGTCCCCAGGGCTCCCTCAGTGCCACCAGCCCCATGTCAACATTCCAGTGTCACCAACCCAGCGTCCCCAGTTCCATCCCAGTGCCACCACACCCATGTCATCATTCCAGTGTCACCAACCCAGCGTCCCCTGTTCCCATTCCAGTGCCACCACACCCGTGTCATCATTCCAGTCTCACCAACCCAGCGTCCCCTGTCCCATTCCCATGCTCCCACTGACAGCCCAGTGCCACCACCCCATTGTCCCCATACCGATGTCACCATCCCAGTGTCACCAGTCCTGTCCCAGTTTCTCCAGTCCTGTCCCAGTGTCCCCATCCCAGTGTAACCAGTTCCATCCCAGTGTCCCCATCCTGGGGCAGGGGAAGGTCTCTATTGGTCGGTAGGGCTCCAAACTGGTCTGAACTGGTCTGTACTGGTTCCCTGCATCCCCTGCTGCCCCATGATGCTCTACACTGGTCCAGACTGGTCTATATTGGTCTGAACTGGCCTATACTGGTCAGGGCAGGGGAAAGTCTCTCTTGGTCTGTAGATATTCATACTGTCCATACTGGTCTGAACTGTTTTATACTGGTTCATACCGGTCCAAACTGGTCCCCACAGCTCTGTACTGGTCCATACTGGTCTATACTGGTAAGGACGGCAGAAAGTTCCTCCTGGTCTGTAGAAATTCACACTGGTCTGACCTGATCTGAACTGGTCTGAACTGCCTCCCACTGTTCTATAAAGATGTATACTGGTCTGAACTGGTTTATACTGGCCTAAACTGGTTCATAATGGTCTCTACTGGTCTATGCTCGTCCACGCTACCTCCCACTGCTCTAAACTGCTCCACACTGCTCTATACTGATCAATGCTGGCCTATAATGGTTCATACTGGTCCATACTGGCCCATAAAATGGGTTCATACTGGTCCATACTGGCCCAAAAAACCCACTGGTTTTTTACTCACACACAGTTCCGCACAGCACCATCAGCCCCATGGTCAGCCCGTGCCCAGCCCGCAGCCAGCGCTGGCACTGCCGTGCCCGTCGCTCCTCGCGTTCCAGTGCCGCTGCCTCCTCCTCAGCCTTGGCCCCGACCTGCCGCAGCCGCTGCTCGTCCTCGTCCCCCAGGGTCCCCAGGGCCACCGCCGGGGCCACTGCGGCCTCCCGGGCCCTCTTCAGCCCCTCCCGGGCCACCCGGGCCTGGCTCAGCATGGCCTCGGCCTCAGCCAGTGCCGTGGGGACGCTGTCCGGTGTCTCCAAGGCTTCAGCCAGGGCCACCAGGGCCTCCAGGGCCCGGTGCCGTGCGGCCTCTGCGGGGGCCACCTCGGGAGGGAGGGCAGGGGGGGACACCTGGGGACAGGAAAGGGGGGTTAGGGGAGGGGGGGAGGGGTTTGGGGGGTTCGGGAGGGGAGTTTGGGGGGTCAGCAGTGGGGTTGGGTGTTCTGGGGGAGTTTTTGGATGGTCCAGAGGGGTATTCAGGGGGTGGCCCAGGGGGGTTGGGGTGTCTCAGGTGAGGATTTTGGGGCATGGGGGGCCCCAGATGAAGTTTGGGGGATCCTGAAGGGGCCTTTGGGGATCCTGGAAGGGTTTTGGGGGGCTGCACGTGGGGTTTTGGGGATCCCAGGTGAGGTTTTGAGGGTCCCAAGTGAACACGGGGCACAGCACAGGGTAGTCAGGGTGGACAGAGGGGTCAAGGGAGTCCCAGGTGAGGTTTGCAAGAGACTGAAGGGGTCCCAGGTGAGGTCTTCTGGCTCTCAGTCAAGGTTTTGGGGCTCCCAGCTGATGTTTCCCAGGGATTTGTGGCTTCCCAGTTGAGAATTCTCAAAGATTTGGGGTTTCCCAGCTGCCCAGGTGAGGATTTGGGGGAGTCCCAGGGGGCCAGGTGAGGATCTCAAGGGACTCCCAGATGAGATCTGGGTGTCCCAGATGAGAATTCACAAGAATTTTGGGTTCCCCAGGTGTCCCAGGTGAGGCTCCAAGGAGGTTATGGGGTTCCCAGGTACCCAGGTGAGATTCTGGGGGGTTCCACCTGAATCCCCCCAGGAATCTGGGGAGTCCCACCCCCTTTTTCCCCCTCCCCAGCCCCTCTGAACTCCCAAGACTCCAGAACTTTCCAGTTCTCTTTTCCCTCCCAGCTGCAACCCTGGCCCTGGGGATTCCCAAAGTTCACCAAATCCCCCCCAAATCCTCCCAGATCCCCTCGGGTGCCCACTGGGGGTGACCCCGGGGTTTTGGGGTTCCCACCTTGAGCTCCATCCCGGTCCCCATCCGGAGGCTGCGGCCGGAGCTCTGAGGGCGGAGGGCGTCGAGGCTCGAGGCTCGGAGGAGGGAGGGCCCCACGCCCTGATCCTCCCCCGAGGGGCAGAACTGGCCCTGCCAGGACCTCAGGGAACCTTTCGGGGCTGGCTTTAACCCCTGGGGACCTGGATCCATCCATCAGGGCTCCATTTCCCTGCCAGGTCCCCAGTGACCCCTCAGGGCCCTGATTTCCCCGGACAGGACCCTGATTTACCCCCATTCATCCTTTCAGGACCCCACTTACCCCTCAGGGCATTCATTTATCCCTTCAGGAACCATTTCCCCCTCAGGACCCCATTTATCCTTCCAGGACCCCATTGACCCCCTCAGGGCCCATTTACCCCACCCAGGGCTCTGATTTCCCCTGCCAGAACCCGGATTTGGAATTGGTTTTGGGGATTGTTTATGAAGATCCAGCAGGATTTGGGGTCTGGGATTTGGGATTGTTTGAGGACCAGGATTGGAGATCTTTTAGGATCAGATTTGGGGTATCTGGCAGCATTTGGGATCTGGGATTTTCTGGGATCCAGGGTTTGGGATTTGAGAGCATTTAGAATTGGTTTTGAGTGTCCAGTAGGATTTGAGATCTTTGAGTGCTTTGGGGTTGTTTGGGATCCAGGATTTGAGATCATTTGGGACTATTCCTATCAATGAGGGGCCTGGGGGGTTCTGAGGGTGGGCATGCTGAGTGTGAGGGGAGTCCCATGGACTGGGGGGTCCTCGTCAGTGGGGGTGTCTGGTGAGTGTGAGGGGATCCCACGGATGGGGAAGGGGCAGTGAGTGCGGGATCCTGGTGCACTGGAGGGGGTTCATGGACCAGGGGAGTCCAAGCACTTTTAGGGGTTGGTGAAGGGCGGGTCCTGGTGTGAAGGGGGGCCCAGTAAATTGGGGGGGTCCCTGGTGATAACGGGGGCTCCTGGCTGATAACGGGGGGGTCACAGGGTCGAGCCCCAAGGGACCCCCCCCGGTGTTGGGGACCCCCCCTGTGCTCCCTCAGGGCTCAGAGCCCCCCTGGTCTCACTCCTGGGCCTGCCCTGGTCCCGGTGCTGTTACCAGGGGATTCTGCAGCTCTGGGGGGTCAAAGGGGAGGGGGCAGAACCCCTAGGATGGGTGGGGAGGCACAGATGGGGTTCCAGGCCCGGTGCTTGGGGGGTTGGTACAGGAGAGGGGGGGTCAGTCCCAGTCCTGGAGCTCGGTGAGGGGGAGGGGTGTCAATGCACAGGGGCGTCCCAGTGCCTGGTGGCACCTGAGTGTCCACAAGGCTCCCCAGTGACGTCATTACCCCAATGACATCACAGCAGTGACATCACTGTCCCTGCAGCACCGTCAGGATGTCCTCCATGGCATTTTTGGTACTGCTTAGCCGCATGGGCTACCAGGGCCACTGTGGCCACCATAGCAACTGAAGAGGAGTTTGTGGATGTCCCCAAGTGTCCTCAGCAGGTGATGCGTGGCCAGACGGGCGCTGGCCTCCAACAGCCACTCGGCTTCTGCCACTTTGGCAGTCCTTGGGGACATCAGGGGATGCCTCATTTGTCCCCTCCAGGGCGGCCTCAATGTCCCTGAGCTGGCGCTGCAGCTCCTGGGGAAACGCGGTGGCTTCGTCACACGTGGCCACCAAGCACTCCAGTGGCCCCAGGGCCACCTGTGCCTGCTGTCCCCTCCTGGTGGCCACTCTCAACCAGCTGGTGGCCACCATGGCCTCTCTCATGGCCTTGGTGGTCGCTTCCTCCTCACTGGTGACCGCCGCCAGCCAGACCTCAAGCGCGGCCAGTGCCGAGGCCATCTCCTCCTTGGCCAGGGCCACCGATGGCCGCTGGGCCGTGGCCACCCAGTTGTGCAGAGACGTCCCCCAGCGGGCGGCCTTGTCCTGCAGGTTCCAGGCACGGTAGTGACGGTGGCTGCAGTGATGGCAGCAGTGGTGGCTGTGTCCCTGCAGGTGTCACAAAGCTCGGTGGCCTCCCTGGCCAGCCAGTCCCAGCTGTTCTCGAGACCTCCGACGACTCCCACCAGGCCACCAGGCGCTGCCCGCAGCTCTCACATCGGCCCAGGTGGTCCCAGGGTGGTGCCAGGGCCTGACCCAGGGAGGGGACACTGGAGTGGCCCAGGAAGGTGACAGCGTGATAGTTGAGGGTCTTATGGAGGTACCAGGTGAATCTCCTCAGGTTTGCATTCAGGGACTTTGGGGACACGCGCTGCCACATGCCCCTCTGTGGCCTGGTCACAGTGGCTGCCACCTTGCCCACGGCCACCACAGCCTCCAGCCACTGGGAAGGGAACAGGAGAGGTGTCAGGGACCTGGTGGCACTTGTGGCCTCCTGGGGTGGCCCCTTTGTCCCCTCCCTGGAGGCGTCTGCTGTCCCCTCTGTCTCTTCATCAGCCCCTAATGCCATCTGCCACCCCCCTGCCACCCCCCGCTTTCTGCCCCGCTGCCGCCCTTGGTCCCCTCCACCCCTCTTTCCCCCTGTCCCCTCCCTGTCACTTTCCCCCTTCCTGCCACACCCTCCTGTCCCCTTTGAGACCCCCTGTCCCCTCTCACCACCCTCTGTGTCGCCTCCATTCCCCCCTGTCCCCTCTGTTCCCTCTGTGTCACCAGTTGTGTCCCGGTGTCACCAGTTCCACTCCAGTGCACCCAACCAAGTGTCCCCAGTCCCTTCCTAATGTCCCCATCCCAGTGTCCCCTCCCAGCGTCTCCAGTTCCAGCCCAGTGCTCCTGTCTCAGTCCCATCAGCCCAGTGCCACCAGGGATGCCCCAGTGTCACCAGCCCAGTGTCACCGATTCCACCCCAGTGCCACCAGTTCTATCCCACTGTCACCACCCCAGTGTCCCCCAGGCTGTCCCAGTGCCACCACCCCTGTGTCATCATTCCAGTGCCACCAATCCGGTGTCCCCAGCTTCATTCCAGTGTCACCAAGCCAGTGCCACCAGTTCTGTCCCACTGTCACCAGTGTTTTGGGGGGTTTAGGGGATCCCAGGTGGAGTTTGGAGGCTCCCGGGGGAGTTTGGGGGAATCCCAGATAAAGTTTGGAGGGTCCTGGGGGGATTGGGGGGATCCTGGAAGGTTTGGAGGTCCCAGGTGAGGTTTTGGGGGTCCCAGGTGAGGTTTCCAGGGAATTGGGTAATCCCAGTTGAGAATTCCCAAAGATTTGGGGTTTTCCAGGTGAGAACATGGGACGGGGGTTCAGGGGGGCCGAGGGGCTCGGGCCTGGGAGCATTTTGGGGGGCTTCAATCAATGGGGAGGGCCTGGGAGGTGCTGAGGGGGAGGCGTGGTGAGTGTGTGGGGGGCTCTCATGGATTTGATGCCTCAGGCTTTGGCTTTTCTGTTTTTCAGATTCTGTGCTGCTTTACTCTGTGGGTCTGGGCTTCATATTAAGGGATGCTGAGCTCTGTTCACAGAGCAAGGAGACAAAACAATTCCTTTCCAGCTGTGAACCCAAGGACAAATAATCCAAACTTCAGGCCCAAGAGCATAAACAACGGGCACGGAAGAGAGAAAAACAAGAAGGATGGGACTTCATCATCTAAAGACATAATTGGACAATAACTCCAATATGCAAATGGAGCAGAACTTATAAAAGTGACAGACCTCCTGACCGGCTGTCCATTTTGTGGCCATTTTGGTCCATCTTGGGCGTAGCCCTGGCTGGGCTCTTGTTCTGCCCAAGGTGTATCCACGGAGGCCTTTTAACAAATGCCTGCTTTATTGTGTAACCGTGTCTGGCCTCTGTTCTAGGTCAGCCTTGTGAAGGCCTCAGTTTGTGGCGAGCACGAAGGGAGCCGAGGCACCTGGGCAGGGCTGGAGCAGAGGCAGAGGAAGGTGCAGCTGCTGCCCCCAGCCCGCGGCACTGGCGGGGCCCAGGTGCCGGGCAGAGGGTGCGGGAGGCCGAGAAGCTCGGCAGGAGCGAGAGAGGCGTGAGCGGCTGCAGGGGCGCTGTGTTTATCGGGTGAGCGCGGTGGGAAGGGGCGTTTTGTGCTCGGGAGCGCAGCGGGTGCGGGGCTCGCTGTGCCCCGGGCCAGGGAGGGCGGGCGCTGTGAGCAGCGGGGTTGGATTGCGGGGCTGGGCTTGGCCTGGGGCCGGCGGTGCTGGCGCAGGGATCGTTCCCGCCCCGCCGCTCCGGAGCGCCGCGATCGGAATCTCGCTCTTTCTCTCTCTCGTTGGTTCTTTTAATTTCTGCTCAGAACTGTTAAATGCCGTGTGTATATTCTGCTGCGAGTACTGTAGTGATAATATCCCGAGAGACAGTCCTGTAGGATTAGCACTGAGAAACTGGGGACCCCTTACCGGGGGGAGCCTTGTTTTTCAAATGCAAACTCATTGGACTCTCAGAAAAGATCTGGCCGCTGTGTGAACTAGAGGACAATCAGACGAGGCCCGAGTTTGGTAGTTGGGATAAGAGATGATTATCAAGTTTGATTTGCTGTAGACGCGAGGATAAATCCTCAGGGTGCTCAGGTGAGCTGGAGTATGCGAGGCTCTTTATGGTGTCAGCATGTCAGCGGAGCCCAGCAGCAAAGCAAAAGGAAGAGCATCACTTAGTCTGAAAGGGGAAAGGGGAGAAAAGGAAAAAAGAGCCAATACCTGCAAACAAAAGTAAAACAAGGGAGGCAAAAGGCTCAGATTGAGTCGCTCCAGCCCTGAGGGTGGGGTCGGGCGGGTCCGGGCCAAGGCGTGCCCCCCCCGCCGCCGCCGCCGCCAGCGCCGACACGATCGGGGGGCGGGGGAGGCGCAGCTCAGACGGGGCCCAGCCGGGGAAGGAGGAGAAAGGCGAGCGCGGCCAGGCAGGGATGGAGCCGCCCCCGGGCCAGGAGGAGGAGCCGGGGGCGGAGCCTTGTGCCGGGAGAGGGGAGGGGATGGATGGCGGGCACCGCCCACGGCACCGCCCCGAGAGCAGGAGGAGGAGCCGGGGGCGGAGCCTTGTGCCGGGAGGGCGGAGAGGGAACCTCCCATGGGGGCGGGGTCTCGCCGCTCCCAGCCCTGTCAGTTTCCATGGCAACCATGAACGCCGGGGAGCGGCTTCGGGGGATGACGTCACCGGTGTGGGCGGACGCGCAGCCCGGGTTAAAAGACGCAGCAAATCCTGCGTGGGGCTCCCTAGGATCGGGGGTCGGCAAAATTGATTATATGGTGCAACAGGGTCAGCCGAACCAGAGAGCTCCTGCTCCAGCAGCTCCGGGGAAGGTGAAATTGATGAACTCATTGGAGCCTTGAGCAAGCGAAGGTGGGGGAAGATCGTGAGAAAAGCCATCAAATAGTGTAGCCGCATAGTGAAACGTACAAGCTAAAAAATGAGAAAAGAACCGGTTTTACAATCCCCACTACGACCAGCAGTTGGCAACCAGGGACCGATACATGTTACGGTTCCATATTCCCTTGTGAAAAACACGGTTCACTTTCCTGTTAAAATTTAAAACTTTAATAAAGGACAGTAGGAGACAGAGACAGTAAAACAAAAATTACGGCTCAGTGCATCTTGCTACTAAGCCAAGAGCACCCCTGCTAGTTTGGGAAACACCCTTTTTATACCATTTCTATTACATCAGCCTGTTGCATATTCATAGACTCTTATGCATATCCACCATCTAGTTTACATATTTCAGGAACTGTTTAGCATGGCTCCTCCTCAGCTCTGCCTTTTTAGAGCATGTGTGTTTCTTGGCTGTGGTTTTGGTTCCCTCTCTTGGTCACTTCCACTCTGGGCCTTGGTCCACACTTTCTTCAGAAGGCAGATGCTGATAGTTGGCACATCAATAGCAAGGTGCTCATGACGTGTTCACTGGATGTTATCCCAACCAAGCAGACAGTTCACTCCTGACTAGATCAGCTACCACTACTGCCATGTCTAAGTTTTTATTAACAGCAGAAATAAAAGCAAAGTTATTTTAACATTGTACAAATAAGATTCCTCTTAATATAACAATATAATAAGCATCTATAATAATCTTTCCTCTTCCCTTTTTACAAATAATTTGGCTTGAGCAGTATTTCTTCTTTTCTATCCTCCATTATTTGCTTTTTTTTTCTGAAATAATTTTTGCTTCTTCCAAGTGGTCTTTCTTATTATTTTGTATGCACATAAGCTTTTGTGCAGTCCCAGATGTAGTCAGTTTTGGGTCTATAGCATTGTCACTTAATCATTAAAACTGAAAATCAGGGACAAAGACTCTCTAACTAGTTAAAGTTAGAAAGTGGTATGTTTATTACGCTGGTGGGTGGCCTGGAAGGGGTCATTCTTGAAATGCGTGACTGCACCACACAAGGATTTTTGCCTTCTATTTATTTCCCAAAATAATATATATGCATAACCCCAGCACCTCCCATCCCTGCTTTGTATTAAAATGAGGTTATTAGTCCTTCACGTGTACGCAATTCTCTTGAATTGGGTCGGTGGTCTCAAATTGGGTCAGTGGTCCCAGGGATGAAGTCAGGAAGGTCTTGGTCAGGTCTCTGTGACCCTCTGGCACAATCCAAGGCCCCCTGCTTTGTGATGGATTGACACAGAGTCCAGGTGCTGGGCATTGTTCTGCTGGTTTCAATATATTCCTGTAATCGTTCACTTGCTCCTCTTCCTTCTACAAATGAGCTCATAATGTAACAATTAGCTTTAACTTAAGTATCTAATAATCATTAATCAGTTGTTGGTGTATATGACTTCAATATGAATTGGTTCTAACCCTCAGTTAAAATCTTAAATTTTTTAAATCATAATTCAATCCCTACTCCTTCTTCAAGGCTGGTTAATTCTTTCACTAACATACAAATTCTTCTTTGTCTAGCCAACTTATGTGGTGTTTCTTAAAACTCTACGATATGTTCTCAATATTGAAGTTAAAGCCGCTACTTGCTGCAACAGTCTCTAATTCTAAATAAGTACTGTAATAGACAAAATCAAACTTATACTAACCAAGAGAAGTAAAACAATAATTGGATGAACGAAGGTATTGAGCAAGTCAGCTGCCATTTGGAGACTGATCACAAAGCACATTCCACTAATGATGGGATGGTCCTTTTTCCAATCTTTTAAATACTTTCCGTATAGTCTCTGTGTCATGGTGTATTGTAATCAAAGTTCTTTTCCTTTTATCTTTAACTTTTTTAAGAGTTTTCTTTAATTCATAATGTTTTAACAATTTGGTAACTAAAGTTAAGTTCATCCCTATAGGCACAGGCAATATTTCTTGGACAGTGATCAAATTCGCCTTTCTATGTTGGTATGATACGACAGGTGCCTGATAGGAAAAAGCGCATCCTTTGATTTTGACAAAGTTACAAATGCACAAGTTAAATTGAGTTTCCTTCACTGTGATCTCATCTACTATTATAGTGAGGCATGCTGCTCTGAGGCAGATACAGCCTTGTCTTGTATACACAGGCAAGGTTGTCTGGTTAATGGGATGCATTTCAAAGTGAGAAATACTTTGCTCTGTATCTAAGTCTAAACCCAGTGCACTTAATTAAGCATTTGTCACAGTATTTAGAATTCTTGATGAGATTCATGGAATCTGTCGGACAAACACAGATTTACATCCCCCAAATATTTCTTCTTTCTTACACAGTTGCATTTGTAATTTTTAGCATTCTCCCAGAGATTTTTGGGAGTTAAAATCATAGGCTTTCCCTTGGCACTTATATCCTAGTCACATGATATGGAAGCGGTGCTGCATTAGGTGTGGTTACAGCAATAATCATAAATGACACAACTCTCTAAGCTACACCTACTTGATTATCGATTACAACGACAACTCGTTCTATTCTTTGGGGGATTATTACACTGTGCTTATCAATTTACTCACACTCTATTTATTTTCTCGCGAAAGTTTTAATTTCAGTTTGTTGTTACCCATTGTAACTTTCTAAAGTCCCTCAGGAGCCTTCATCACTCGGGAATGATGGATCTAGGTGCTTTGTTCCTTCATCTTGGTTGCAGTAAAGGTGGTGAGGAGCACTTGGGTGGTCACCAGATGTCTCTGTAGGACACGAAAGAACACAAGCACACCACCGTTCTCAAGGTGAAGGAAAAAAGGGAAGTTTATTTTCTGACTCCAATATTTATAGTTTTACAAAAGTGACAGCGGATTGGAGGGTGACAGTGACACCTCTCCAATGACACTGGTTAAACCAACAGTTCATCAACTCTCTCCTCCTCCATCAAGGAATGCAAAACAATGAGTTATTTACAGAAAGTATGTGAGAAAGTTCACTACAAGAATGTCAACATCAGAAGGCATAGAAAATCCTAAAAAACCAGGGTGACCCACCCCTTGTAGCTGTATGTCTGTTTTGATTAGTATTATTGTATTATGGCTTACCTTCGAGGAAAATCTGTCCATAATTACCTCACCCTTTGCTGCTTTCTTTGCCTCTCTATCCGCCAGCTCATTTCTTTCCTCCAATTTTAAGCTCACTCTCTGGTGTGCCTTAATATGCTTTTTCAGGTAGCTGAACTGCTTCCAGCAGCCGGTTTGTCTCTTCTTCTCTTGTGAGGTCAGCAGTCCCCTCTCCTTCCAGATGGCTCCATGTGCATGCACAACTCTGAAACAGCCTTTTGCTGTTTCTAAGGCATGGGTCAATGCATTTATCTCAGCTTTCTGTGCAGAGGTACCTGTTGGTAAGGGTCCAGACTCTATTACCTCTCTGCAGGTAGTCACTGTGTACTTTGCAATGTCGCTTTCCGCTGGCAATGTAGCTGCGCCTGTTAGTGAACCAGGTCTCTGCATCGTCCAAAGGAGTGTCCTTTAAGTCTGGGCAGCAGGAGTAGGTAGCTTCAATGGTCTCTAGGCAATCACAGTGTACTGCTTCTCCTTGATTCCCCTGAGAATAGAAGCTGGGTTGACAATATTAGTCACCACTATCTCTACATCATCTTGCTCTACCAGGATGGCCTGGTATTTCAGAAACCTATGTGGTGAAAGCCAGTGGCCACCCTTTACTTCCAGTACTGCGGACACTGTGTGGGACACTAGCATAGTTATTTTTGTCCTAGGGTAGACTTGGGTGCTTCTTGAATATTCAGCACAACTGCTGCTACACCTCTGAGGAACCTGGCCATCCTTCAGCTGTTGCATCTAGTTGCTTAGAGAAGTAAGCAACTACCCTTCGGTATGGACCCAAGTCCAGAGCCAGTATTCCCAGGGCAATTCCTTGCATGGAAAAATAGAAAGAATGGTTTACTTACATCTGGAAATCTCAAGGCTGGAGCTGACATAAGGACACTCTCTAGCTGGTGAAAGGCCCGTGTGGCTCCTTTTGTCCACTACAGATCTCTGTTTCCATCAGCAATACGAGCATAGAGGGGTCTGACAAGCAGTGCATAATTATCAACCCACAGCCGGCACCCCCCTGCCATGCCTAAGAAGGTTGGGAGTTCCTTCCCAACCTTGTCTGGGGTTGGGGGGTTTGGCGTATGGCTTCCCTGTCTTAAAGCCTGCTGCTCAGCACTCACTTCTTACCCCAGGTAGATTACCTTCTGTTTCACTACCTGTGCCTTTTCCTTTGAGACTCTGCATCCTTGGAGTCCTAGGAAATTCAAAAGGCTTACCGTCCAGGCTTCCCTTGTCTGAGTGGCTACTAGAAGATCATCCACGTACTGCAACAGCCTCCTTTCCTCTTGTGGAGCTTCTCGGGACTCTGGGTCTTTGCAAGCTGTTCTCCAGTCGGGGTGGGGAATTTTGAAGCCTTCAGGCACATGGACCATGTGAGCTGTGTTTGAATGCAAAAATTTTCTGGCTGGCTTTGTGGATAGGGAGGCAAAAGAAGGCATCTCTTCGGCCTAAAACAGTGAACCAGGTTAGCTCAGGTGTTAAACAAGTTAGTAAAGTATATGGATTTGCTACCACAGGGTATAAATTCTGTGTTATCTTATTGACAGCCCTCAATCCAGTACTATCAATTATTGGGCTGATTCCTTCCCTATCTTCCTTTTGAGGGTACTGCTCAATTCTCACTGGTTGTGTTCTTTCCTTAAGCTTGATTGCTATGTGGGGGCATTTTTCACCCTCCCTGGTACAGCAGAGGCCCATACCCTCGAAAACACTTATTTACTTATTCTAGTATATTTACTATCTCTTTACTGATGTCTTTCTTAATTTCAATGGCTGTTAATGTTAAGCCTAACATCTTTATATCATTTGCCTCCAGAGTAACCTTTCTCATTTGAGAATGTTTAGCAAATTGAGCGAATTGTACAAAAGCTTCTAAGTACACATAGTAGACATGTTACTTTAAAGGTTTGGAAAAGTATGCCTTCTCAGACTGGCCAGTTGTTCCCCGCACTACAACCTAAACATTCTCCACAAGTACTAAAGCTTTATTTAAAACTGAATATATGGCCCTTGTGTTGACTAAAATTCTACCCTTTTCTTTCTTCTGATCTCACTGCCTCTTGCAGAGGGGTCTGTTACATCCTAGTTCTGGATGAAATTGAACTGCCAGGAGGGGGATGGGTTCGAGTGGGTATATTTTGGAGCCTAAGCCTTCTTCCCTTTTGGGGAGGTCATCTTTATCCTTCCTCCCTTACCTTCGGAGGAGCCTTTACAAATCATATGTACTCATTTTGCGAACTGTAATCGCTTTGCATTTCAGCATGATAATCTTTGTTTGACTTCATATGTTGCTATCTTATGCTGCATGCTGAACAACACTTTTGATTTACTTTCTCTTTGCCTTGTCTTTCCTTTCGAAGGGCCAAGACCAGAGGGCGGTCTGATCTCACAGTCTCTTTGCCATTCTGGGTGATTTCTTAAAACAAAAAGACATATCGGCATACAAAACCCCATATCATTTACCTTCCTATTTTAAAACAATATTAACTGCAATGAAGTATTATAAATCTTCTTATTTTCTGAGCTGCTCCTACTGGCAGCCTTCTCCCAGTGAGCCCCTCCTAAAAGGGGCTAATTTAGCAACCTCTTTGCTCTGGTCAGTTCTCATTATCTCTTTCTCCTTGCCCTATCTCGCTTCTGCCCCATCTTCTCTTTACAAAGCTTCACAGTAGTTTCTCAGTCTTCCTCCTACACACACACACAGCTCCAGGTGGCAGGTATCAGATGTGATTTCCCACACACGAGCTTTAAGATCTTAGGTTCTGAATCAGCTTGATCAGAAACCTTTAATTTACACTGGGGGCATGTGCCCTGACACTTATTAGAACAGCAATACCAGCGTTTCTCACAAACACCGCATTAACGCAGCGTGCCAGCCTCTTGATGCACCGAAGGAATTGCCCGCAGAGGCAGGCTATTCTGTTTATTACAGAGAACTCTAAATCCCTACAGCAGGCTGTTCCCAGTCCAGACTTACTATAGTACCAGCTCAAGTCTCATAAACTCATTCATCTCTTCCATCTAAAGTCCGTTTTACAAAATATCAGTCTCTTCTAGTTCTCTTCTTGCACAATCTAATTAAGCACTGTGTCTACTTACACTCATTTTACTGCCTTGCAGAAAGGCTGTGCTTGTCACAGCAGAAACTCGGATACGCCCACAGACACAGACACACGCACCCCCCCCTTTATCTCAAATTCACTAGAGCCAGGGCTTGAATTGCTGTGAGGGGAGAATTCTTGGAATTCCTTTAATTTGCTTTACTATAGTTAAACATAAATCACCATACCACAGTTCTTCTGGTAAAATGCTACTCTTGTTGCAAACAAAATCTGAAAATCTCCACAAACACCACTATACAATCTGAGAATCAAATTACCACAATGCAGTGGAAAAAAATCACCACACAAAATCACTGGGAAAGGGCATATTTCTCAAAGTGCCCACTTTTCTCAACACAACACAGCATACCATAATTCAGCATTTACTCACATCATTTTTCCCTGGACACAATCAAAATAACAGCACACAGTCCAGAGATCAAGTCCAAACATTCAGGGCAGAGGAACTCTCTGAGCTCATACTCACAGTTAAAATGTACCAAATCTACACAAATCGCTACATTTAAACACAATAAATACCGTCACTGACATTTCTCCACTCGCTTCTCCACGGGGCACTTCTCTCCCTGCCCCCACAGCCTGCTGCAGCCGGCGCCTCAGGCCTCACTTGGCTGCTTCAAACACGGGTAGTACTCACTCCCCCGCAGTGTAGCGAACTGGAGATCTACTCTCTTTTATACACCATACACTTATACACTTGCACGATTAGAAACACATCGCACTGACCACACAATGCATTTACCATACAGCGACACAGTGTTTGACACACACACGCATATAGAGATTCATTCGACCCACCCCCAGGGTCGCTAGTGGCTGCTCTATTAGACAATGAACCCCTGATACAGTGTCCAGACACTACACACATACACACACATAGAGGTCCGCTCGACCCACCCGCAAGGGTCGCTAGTGGCTGCTCTATCAGACAATGAACCCCTGATACAGTGTCCAGACACTACACACATACATACACATAGAGGTCCGCTCGACCCACCCGCAAGGGTCGCTAGTGGCTGCTCTATCAGAACAATGAACCCCTGTCTCTAATCCAGCTGCTCCACCAGCTACACCCAGATGTCTCTGAGTGATTTACTCCTTAGCTCTCTTTTTCCCCGGGGGTCCGTCAGTACATACCATATCTTCCTCGGCAGGCCAGCAGGTCCTTGTCTGTCCTCTCAGCAGGCAAGTTGAGATGAGCGGAGACCCACCAGGAAAAAAATCTAAGGGAGCACCTTGGAGGTCTGTCTATCTCCCCGCCCCTGCAGGAACAGAGAACTCCTGCCTTGGCTCGCCATAATGTTTTGAGGAGAAAAGAAGAAAACTCTACAACTTTGTCAAAGTTGTAAACTTGGTATGTTTATTACAGCGCTGGATGCATGCAGAGATTGCTCTCTTCAAAAAAGGCATGCATAACTCTGAGAACTTCAGGTCTCTTTTTATCTCTCTCTTAATTACATATGCATACAGTTTCACAATAGGTTCATACATATTCATTTTTATGGGTTTCGTGTGACATTTACCACTAGTTCCTTTGTATCAGAAAAAATTCCAAGGTCAGGTTGACTTGCCCTTACAGCAGTCTCTGTCTCCTTCTATCATCTTCTGTCTCCTGCCTTTACCTCTGTCCTTTGCTGAAGTAACTCCACTGAGCTTAGGCCTTGCAGTCTAGCTAAATAACTATGGTTTCTAACTACAGACTCAACTCAAAAATGTACATTTCACTTAAATTAAAATAGATTTCTATCCTGGAAAATTTTCACTTTACTTCACTCACCCTGGGCTCTGCCTCGAGCTGTGCAAATTCCATCAGTGCAAGCAGGCAGAGCTTGGAGTGAGGGGCAGAGGGAATCAGCCCAATTCCTGCCCCAGGCAAAGGACCCAGGTGCATTGTCCACACTTTGCCCAGCTATTGGAATATGAATCCCACTATTACCAGGTAGATTGTGCCTGGGCCAGTCTGACCCTTGCTGCTGGGCCAAAAGCGGCAGCTGTGGTGTATCACCCCAGAGACACCTTTAGCTTGCTGGTGGTTGCAGCTAGGCAGCCGAACAAGTCCAGGCTTGTTAGGAACTCCGTTTACCTCAGGAAGAAGGCTTCAGGTGAAGGTGAGGACAAAGGAGGGATTCTGCTGGAGGGTTTAATATCCAGAGCTTTATTCCATGGTTACAGAGGTCTGAATCTTGGGAACAGCGCCAACAGAATCGCAACCGCATGGCCTGATTCACTTTTTAAGCTCCCGGGGCCAAGGGAGGGGAGGGGACAGGTGAGCCACCAACCAGGTGAGAGGGGCGGGGTCTCAGGAGAGGATGGCACCTAGACAGACCAATGACCTCTGGGCCTGAGGGGCATCCTTTGAACTTGACCAACCACACGACGCCTTGCTGGAATGTTGAGCCTGATTGACAGGACTCACTCAGCAAGGGGGCGAGGGGGAAGAGGTATAGGCGCACCTGGGAGGTGACCTGGAAGTCCAAAATGGGACATTACAGCACACTGCAACATCTCCCCCTAGTTTTGTTTAAAAAGAAGAGGACTGTGTTTGTGGTGCAGAATGTTTGCCAAATCATGGTTGGTAAATCAGTTCTTCCTCTGCAGAAGGGTCAGTGTTTTCCACTGAGGCTTCCGGGTCATCCACTGGAATACTGAGGGCTTCCAAATGGTAGACCTCAGGAGGGGGGGATGAGCTTGAAATTAATTTGAGAACCATGCGTTTGATTAGTCCAAAAACAATGCTAACAACTACAATAACTATAACTAAAATAAACAGCACTAAAAACACAGTTTTCAGAAAAGATCCCAACCAGCTCGAGAGTCCCCAGCCTTTGAACAGTCCATTCAGCCTGTTGTCAGTTTCTCTGATGATGTCCGAGAGCTTTTGCCAAGGTAGTCCATATGTGCTTTGGGCTGCGGGACTATGCAGGAGATCGCAGGTGGGATGATCACGAGTAGGACGAGAAGCAGGCTCAGTCTCATGGCATCTCAAGGCTACACACGAACAGTGGGATCTAAACTGATACAAAACTTGAAACAAACATATATTACAAACTATTCCAGATAGGAGGCTTAAATGGAATTTCCTCCAGACCATGCGTGCGGCATTTTCTTCTCCAGGCAGCATGAGCAACCTGGGGCGCTTCTGCAGATTTCTCTGAGACTTTGGGAACATAGGACTTTACCCATTTGGAAGGAACCCACCTTAAACCAGAGGGAGTGGACACACAGGCATATCTACGTCCCCAAGTATCCAATTTGTAAGGTCCCACCATTTTCCAAGTCTCAGGGTCCTTTACTAAAACTGGAGGTTTTTCTTTCATCAACCTATGACTGCTCCCCCCAAAGTGGCGTAGGATGGGTGGGTTCAGGCTGTCAAAAGAACAATTCAGCAAATTGATTGTGAATAGCGCCCTGGATAACCGGATGTGGGGAGGTTCCACCTTCAGAACCTGTTGTTGCTGGTCCAGGACCCTTTTAATATCACGGTGAGTTCTTTCTACAATGGCTTGACCTGTAGGGGAGTAGGGGATGCCAGTTTTGTGCTCTACTCCCTATTGTTGCAGGAAGGTCCTGAATTCCTTGGATTTATAAACAGGCCCATTATCAGTTTTCAGCTCCTTGGGGATGCCCATGAAAGAAAAGGCCTGTAAGAGGTGCTTAATAGCATCAATAGATGATTCTCTTGTGTGGGCAGAAGCATAGACCGCTCCAGAAAAGTTATCTACACTAACGTGAACATATTTCTGCTGTCCAAAAGCCTGTATGTGTGTTACATCTGTTTGCCACAGTTCACAACTGTTCAGTCCCCTTGGGTTTGCTCCCGTACTCACTGTAGGGAGTGCACGTTGTTGGCAATTTGGGCAAGTGGCCACAATCACTTTGGCCTGTTCTCGAATGATGTTAAACTGACGAATCAGGCCAGGTGCATTTTGGTGGAAAAGCTGGTGGCTGATTTTTGCCTGTTCAAAAACATTTGGGAGAGTGGCCATCACTGCAGGTGCAGCAAGAGCATCTGCCCTTCTGTTGCCTTCAGCGATAAACCCTGGAAAGTCAGTGTGTGACCTGATATGCATCACATAAAATGGTTGCTCTCAGTGAGTGACTAACTTTACCAGTTTTGAGAGCAATTAAAAAAGTGCGATGTTAGACACTTCTTGCAGTATTGCTTGATCTGCCCTGGATACTGCTCCTGCCACGTATGCAGAGTCTGTAATCAGATTAAATGGTTCTGAGAACCTTTCAAAAGCTCTATATACCACAGCCAATTCAGCAACCTGAGGTGAACCTTCCACCTCAGCAACGTCTGTGTCCCACTGCTGGGTTTGAGGATCCTTCCGAGTCATAACAGACTTGTGGGACCTCCCAGACGCATCTGTAAAGACAGTCAGAGCCCTTTTTAAAGGGCTCCTACTTAGAGCACTTCTCAATTTTAAAGTAAATTGAAAATCTTGTTCGAACAATTTGTGAGCGGGCTGCGCTACCGAAATTTGTCCTGAGTAGGAATCCAGAGCAAACTGCAACATTTCATTTTCTTGAAACAATTGTTCCAGTATTTTCATAGTATTTTGACCTGATTTTAACTCAACTGGAATGTGAATGCACTTAAAATCACATCCTGCTAACTCCCTGATCCGGGTCCTTGCTTTCCGGATCAGTTCCGCTAACAGCTCCTGAGGCTTTGTCAGTCTCTTGGACCTTTTGTGACTGAGGAAAACCCATTTTATGATCAAGAGAGAGTCCCTCTGGTCCCGGTCCTTTTTTGGTGTGTTCTTTGCCTTAGGTGTTCGTTTTTCCTCCCACTGGAAAATAATTCCATGGAGGTGTGGCAACTTACCTAGAATGATAAATTTGAATGGCAGGTCAGGCCAGCATCGGTTGGCCTGTCTTGTGGACGTTGCAATCTGAACCTTTTCTAGAGCTTTCCGTGCCTCTGGGGTAATAGACCTAGGAGCACCTGGGTCCTCTCCCCCTTTCAATAAATTGAAGAGAGGGACAAGGTCTTCGTTAGTCAGACCGAGCCACGGTCTTACCCAATTCAAAGACCCACACAACTTGTGGACATCCGCAAGGGTCTTGATCCTTGGATTGATTTCTAGTTTTTGAGGAACAATGGTCCTATTTCCAATTACTAGGCCCAAATACTTCCAAAGTGGCATATTTTGAATTTTCTTTTCCTGGAGCTCGAACCCTGCAACGATCAATGCAACGATCAATGCATCGATCGTTAGGTCAAGCGCATGTGTGAGTAAATCATTATTGGGGGCATACACAAGGATATCATCCATATAATGATAGATGATGGCCTTCTCTGCGGCTGCACGTACTGGGGAAAGCAGGGAAGAGACATACCACTGGCAGATAGCTGGCGATACCTTCAGGCCCTGAGGAAGAACGGTCCAATGGTACCTTTTCATAGGGGATTCCATGTTGGTGGAAGGGACAGAGAATGCAAAATGCGGTGCATCGTCAGGATGCAAGGGGATTTGGAAAAGACAATCTTTAATACCAAAAACAGCTAATTTCCAATCTTGGGGAAGCATTGTTGGGGATGGCATACCAGGTTGGGGAGAACCCATATCTTGAATTACATTATTAATTTGTCGGAGGTCGTGAAGAAGTCGCCATCTCTTTTTGTCAGCTTTTTGGATGACAAACACTGGAGAGTTCCGTGGGGACATGGTCTCCACAATGTGGCCCTTTTTTAGTTGCTCTTCTACTAGTTCCTCAAGCACCTTTATTTTTTGTTTACTGAGCGGCCACTGTTTCACGTCAACTGGTTTGTCTGTTTTCCACTTCAGTTTTTGGGTGGGGTGCTGTTGTTCAATGACTGCTGCACAAAAATGCTGTGGAGAGTCTGGAATATCAATTGTGACACCCCACTGGGCCATTACATCTCTCCCTAACAAAGGTTCTGAATAATCTAACACAAATGGATGGATATTTGCCAATTGTCCATTTGGTCCCTCAATTTGAATAATGCTTTTGGATTGTCTTGCCAATTGCAGACCTCCTACACCTCGAAGGTGACTGGCAAAATTTTGCAAAGGCCAATGTGCTGGCCAATCTTGTACTGGAATCACTGTGCAGTCTGCACCTGTGTCTACAAGCATCTCAATGCGTTTTGACTCCCCACCCCAACTGAGGTTACACCATAATTTAGGTTTTTCTTTCCCAATAACTTGGACCCGGGCGACTGTGGGCCCTTGTTTTTCAGTACTTTCAGGTAAAGATGGTACAGGGATAGCTTGTGCAACAATTTGTCCCTTGGGAAGAAACAGGGGTGGGTGGAAACAGTGCAGGCCGAGAACGAATTGCTCAGGATCTGATGTTGTCATTCCTGGAGCAATCTCAGTCTCTTGTGGTGTGTGTTTGGTGTCCCCAATGACGATGTACTTACAAAAAATTTGGTTCCAAGTACCGTTCTGTTCAGGATTTACAGAGACAAAATGCCAGTCAGTGTCCTTCAGGTGGAGTGACTCTGTCAGCTGCAACCTGTAAGGCTCATTGACAGAAAACATGATTAACATAGGATCACCTAAATCATAACAAAGGTTATTTTGTTTCACTTTCAACAGTGGACCAGCAGACTTGGTCTTTGAAGCACCTGCTTCACTTACACAAATATTAATATTATCGCGCGCTTGATTTGTTTTGCTACCCTTATTGCCTTGGCCTGCTCTTTTTGTGTCTGCACGCCTGGCAGGCAGGCGCTCCCTTTTCAGTTTTTTTGTTGTTGTTGATCCCCAGTGAGGGCTTGTAGTTCTCCTCCCCTGCTATTTCTGAATTTATCAAATTGCTTTTTCAGGGGGCACTGGTTACTCCAGTACCCAAGGTTGTTACAAAGCAGGCATGGCTTTGTGGGCTCAACCATTGCTGGTCTCTGCTGCTGCCCAGGGTACTCTGTGCTGAGGGAAAAGGTGCAGGGCTGGCAACGGCGACACGCTGAGGTGGTCTTGGCAGCAGCCTTGGTCTGGTGTCTTCAGCCACACTCATCAGAGGCACTTTCCTGTTACGGACTAGAAGCATATCTTTTAGCGCAGGGGGAGGTTCTATAGGAAGGCTCAAGATTGCCGTTCAACACTGTTCATTTGCATTTGTAAATGCCATTTCCTCTAAAATCGCTTCCCTAGCATTCACCTTTTTAACTTGTATTTCAATGCCTCTAGTTAACCTTTCTACAAATTTCAAAAAAGGCTCTGATGATAGCTGTTTAATTTTACTATAGGGCTCCAAAGGCCCCTCAGGTTGGAGGGAAAAGAATGCTTTTTCAGCTGCTTCTTTTACTTTCTCCAGTGTTTCTGCAGGAATTGCAGTAGCTTGGATTGAGGGCAAAGACCATTGGCCCTCACCACAGAGGTGCTCAATGGAGATAGGCTTACCACTGTTGTCTTTCGCTGTGTTTGGATCAGCATGTAAGCCTGGGAGAGCATCTTTTAGCAGTTCTTTCCATGCTAATTCCCATAATTTGAATTTAGTGGAGGTCATGAGGCAGGAAAAAAGCTGTTTTAAATCATGTGGAATCACCACAGTCCTACTCAGTTCAGAATTTAAAAGGCCACGGAAATATGGACTGTGTGGACCATATTCCTTATGAGATTTACAGATCTCTTTAATCAATTGTCGTCCAAAAGAGCTCCAATTAGCAGCTGGGGCTGCTCCTCCCTGAGCTGCAGGCTGAAACGTAACAGGAGCTAGTGACAACATGGGATTATGCATTGGGTCTGCTGTTCCCTGCTCTGTATCCCTTGAATCAGAAGCTTTGGGATCCCAGCTACAGGTTTGGGGACAGGCAGTGGGTGTGTCCCCACTGTGGGAGCCCAGGGAGGGGGTGGGGACGCAATAGGCACAGGGGGCGGGGTCAAGGGGCAGGCAGGGGGCGATACACTGTGGGAACAGGGGGCGGGGTCAAGGGGCTGGCAGGGGGCGGGGATGCCTGGTGACATCATGTCAGCAGACGTCCCCTGGGAGGAGTAGAGAGGCGGAGCCGAGGGTACTGCAGGAAAAGGAGGGGGAGGGGGGAAGGTGTCACGAGGAACAGGAGGCGAGGGGGATGGGGATGGAATTTTAGGATGCTTAAGAGGATTTTGGGAAGAAGAAGACCAGGTTTGGGAAGACGCCACGTGGCATCCACCATCTTGCGGACCCCCTAGGGACAGGGGCCCATTTTGGGCATCACTGCTCTCTGGAAAGCTGACACGTGCTCTGGGTTTCAGAGGAAGGGACACAGGGGATTGGGAAAGGTTCCACGCAGCCTGGCCAGGGCCTTGTGGACAGGACATCTCAGGCATTTTAGCAAACTCTGGGAGTCGACTTCCCAATGAGAGTGCTCTCTTTAAAATACCAAGTTTTGGGGAAAGAGGTTTAGGGGTTTTAGAGCTAGGAGAGGGAGAAACAGGGAGAACAGAGGTACATGGCTTGGCATTTGACTTTGTCTCCAATTCCTTTTGTTTGAGCAATGCTGTTCGAATTTGTAAACTCCAAAACACAAATTTAGCTGAGGGTGCATTGCCAGATTGTCCTAAGGTTATCAATTCATTCCCAACTTTATCCCAGAATTGAATATTGTGGATTTCTTCAGGGGAGATATGTGGGAAGTGCAGAAAAAGCCATCTTATAAACTGTTTCAATTTTCCTTTTGAGAACTTCACATTACCACTGACTAAAATGCTAACAATATTATACTACACCCCTTTTTGTACAATGCTGAGTTTCGAACCCATATTAGATGTAAAAAGCAAAGTACTAAATCTCGCCTGACCAAAAACAAAGCCAAAATCAGCTACCGATTTCTAAAAAGAAACACAGATAGGAAAGCGATAACGAACAGACAAAAGCTTCACAATGCAGCTGTATGAATTGCTTTTAAAATTCCTGGGCAGTGCAGCAGGGCATGCCGGGCTGGGCCGAGACAGACATAAAGCCTCCCCCGCCATGGAATGCAGCCCCCCCGCGGAGCTGAGAGAGCAGCCATGGCACGTGGCAAGCCAAAACCGGGGCCTCCTGCACCGCGTGTGCAGAGAACAACCCCCACCCCGCACCGACAGAGATCCCCCAGCCACGTGGCAAGCCGAAACCGGTGTCCCCCACGCAGAGAGAGAGAGAGCAGAGTCCCCCTCCCCCGCATAGAGAGAGAGAGAGAGCATGCTGTGCTGCTGAGCCGGGGGGAAGGGCAGAGAGCACCCCCACACTGGCGCGAATTCCAAAAGACAGCGAAACACGCAGTAGAAAGCTAAACGCCTAGAACGCAATGAATTCCTCTCTGTGGGGCTGCGCAGCCAAAAATGCAAAGGCAAAAAGGAACAGAACTCACGACAGAGTCTGTTTTTTGAGCTTCTGCTCCACTGAGAGCAGAGATACTCACCCAAAATGGAAGCTGTAGCTGGCTGGGTGCAGGCAGGTCTCCTCACCAGAAAAGGACCTCTCTATGGGCAAGAGAGGCTACCCTCTTCTTCCTCTGGAAAATCTGCTCACCACAAAGGAGCTGGGCTTTCCAGAGGCACCGAACAGTCCACGAAACTTCTCCTGGGAATATTCCCAAAGTCTCTTGCTGAGGGCGTTGCAACCAAGGCCCCTTTCAGCTGGGTGCACGGATGCCAGAAGCCTGCCCGAGGTACTGAGAGTCTGTCTGGGGCTGCAGAGTCGCCTTGCCCACCCAGGGACGCCAAAATATTGGAATATGAATCCCAATATTACCAGGTAGATTGTGCCTGGGCCAGTCTGACCCTTGCTGCTGGGCCAAAGGCGGCAGCTGTGGTGTATCACCCCAGAGACACCTTTAGCTTGCTGGTGGTTGCAGCTAGGCAGCCGAACAAGTCCAGGCTTGTTAGGAACTCCGTTTACCTCAGGAAGAAGGCTTCAGGCGAAGGTGAGGACAAAGGAGGGATTCTGCTAGAGGGTTTAATATCCAGAGCTTTATTTCATGGTTACAGAGGTCTGAATGTAGGCAACAGCTCCAACAGAATTGCGACCGCATGGCCTGATTCACCTTTTAAGCTCCAGGGGCCAAGGGAGGGGAGGGGACAGGTGAGCCACCAACCAGGTGAGAGGGGCGGGGTCTCAGGAGAGGATGGCACCTAGACAGACCAATGACCTCTGGGCCTGAGGGGCATCCTTTGAACTTGACCAACCACACGACGCCTTGCTGGAATGTTGAGCCTGATTGACAGGACTCACTCAGCAAGGGGGCGAGGGGGAAGAGGTATAGGCGCACCTGGGAGGTGACCTGGAAGTCTAAAATGGGACATTACAGTACACCGCAACACCCAGCAGTGTTCATTTGCATTTCTAAAGCTCCTCTGCAGGCTGCCTGGAATGAAGCTTCTCTTCCAGGGCATCTGGTGAGTCACATGTGGCCCCCTCCTCAGAATCTGCTTTTTTTAAAAAAAAGTATTAACTATTTACGAATTTAAAGTACTACGATTAAAGCGCTTACATTTTGCAAAATGCGACATAAAGGCAAACACGGAAAACCCAGACGAAAAACGGTTTTTCACATTTCTGTCCCAAACTTACATGGCAATATAAAATGGAAATATTATGAAAAATTATTCTCATGTAGTAATCTTATCACTGAAACTGCAGGGAAAACAAAAACTCTCCAAGAATGACTTTAGTGTTAGAGAGTCAAGGCATTCCTTGGTTCTGGCCAGAATGTGAAACAGGAATGATTTCTTTCACAACTAGCCCGGATGTGCAGAGAAAATCATTCCATGCCATGTGAGTTTTACTCTAGTTTTCCTAAACTTTATGTAGTATGAACCAATCTAAATCCACTGCTTTAATGTTCATTGCTTCCAAGTTGTGTAAGTTTTTAGTATTTGGTTTCCTGTTGGACCCGGATTTCTTCCCCTCTGATGTGAATTCGGTCTCCACACTCCTGGATTTCCTTCTCAGCCTTTTCCAGCCCAGGTGTCTCCAGCTCTGCCGGGGGCAGTGTCTGGGGTAGCTGTTGGTTGCTGTTTGCTGCTGGGCAATGTTGATGTTTTGTTGCTGGTCGTTATCTCTGTGGGTGTCTTTTGGGCTATTCCCAGTCTGTTGGGGTGTTAAACTAACCTCCATTGAGTGGCATAACATCCCTTAAATAAAAGCTTTAAAATTCATTTCCCCAAGGCAAAGACAAACCAAGCCTGAGCAGAGAAATAGGGTTTAAAAGAACCAAACTCGGTATATTTTGCAGCAGTGCAATGGCAGGCAGCCCAGAGTGTGGGTGTCAGTGAGCCCCAGAGTGGAATTGTGCCCTGGTGTTCCCCAGCAGCTGTGGCAGTGCAGGCCCAGGCAGCGCTGAAGCTGCAGCAGTGGCAGCAAGGCTTGGCCCCAGTGGCTGGAGATGGCAGAGGAGGGTGGCCAGGATTGCAGAGGATTCCAGGGGAGGATCTGTGGGCAGGCTCAGGGGCTTGGCCCGCTGTGGAGCCCTGGCTGCTGCTGTGTTGCCTTCAAGGCAGGCTCAGGGGCGGCCTCCCATCCTCCTGCTGCAGGCGGGAAGTGCAAATCTCCGGGGCTTCAGAGCCCTTGAGGCCAGGCTGAGGGGTCCCCCCGTGTTGAGCTGTGCTGGCGGCTGTTTCTGGCCTCGGGGACACTTGGCATGGACCCCTTGGCCACCAGTGGTGCTGCTTTGCACTCCTTAGGCAGGAGCCGATGTCCTGGCTGGGTGTTGGCAGCAGCAAAGTGCCAGGGCAGGCTCTGTGCCACTCCAACTTGCTGTGGGAGAATATGCCTTGATATCTGCTCCAGTGGTTGCTGAAGCAGTGAGAATTGCTTTTGCCCCCCTGTTAGGTGCCATGGTGTCAGCAGAAGATATTGAAGCCTTCCTGCTCAGGGCATTTCAGTGCCAGGCTCTCACAAGCACCCAGAGCTGCGCGGGTTGAGCTGAGCATGGGGCGGTGACCTGCGCTGTGTCTGATTGCCCTTCCCTAACAACAGCCTGTCTTGTAGCTCTTTTCCCTTCTGCTGCCATTGCAGAGCCATCCACAAACACATGTCCTCCCTCAGGCCAGGGAATGTCCCATCATCAATCTGTCCCAGCCTGTGTCTGGAGCTCTGTCCCTTGAGTGCAGTCCTGGGTTCCTTGCCAGCCCCTCTCCAGGCTGTTCAAACAGGAGGCTGGGTTAAACCCTTGCCCTGTCCTCAGTTCTGAATCCTCCTGTGCCACTGAACAAGTTTCATACTGTAATAACCAAGCCCTGCTCATCCATTTCGAGGCTCTTTTGGTTGGCAAGGATTTAACTTAATGCCAGACTTGAACTATATGAGATCCTCCTGTTGTTATCAGTTTTCAGGCCTGAGCTCCCATGAAAGCTCTGGCTGCACAATCGTGCAGACAGTGAGGCTGCTCTCTGGCCACGGGGTTAAACATTTTAACAAAAGAATTCCTTTGGCAAGACCCTGTTTTAACATCCACATATAATTCAAATTCTTTTTCTCTGTCTGGAAGGGCCAGGCCAGCCGCCTCAGTTAATCTTCATTTTAACACTTGAAACTTCTGTGTTTCCTCCTCCTGTCCATCCATCCAGTTTGTTGACTGGCAGAATAGGAGTGTTGTAGGGAGACACCCCTGGCTCCAAAAGCCCTGCCTTTAACAGGGACTCAATACAGGGCTGTGAGCCCTTCCTTGCCTGTCTTGGAACAGGATATTGCTTGTCCTGGTTGCTTTAAGTAATCTGTAGAGGCTCCATATCTAATTTTCCCTCTTTCCCTGGAGCTGCCCACACTTCTGGGTTCACTTCAGCATAGGCCTTGCAGACATTTGACACAGAGGTACAACAGACCTGGCCTCTGTATCACCTTCTATAAAATTAATTTGCGTTTCAAGCTTAGTGATCAAATCCTTTCCCAGTAAATCATGATAACAATTAGGAGCAAATAAAAATTTATGCACTTCACACCCATCTCCCACATATTCTAACAGTGGTTGAATAAAACCACACATTTTTCCCACTTATCCCATGATTAATTAAAGACATTTTTGCCATTTTCTCCCCCTGGGGACTGAGATTCAGAGTTGATTGAGAGGCCCCTGTGTCCATCAGGAAATGTCTCCTATGCAGAAATGTCTCAATGCAGACCCACCTGAATGTTCTCAAGGGCTGCAGTGTGGAGGGTCCCTGGTGTGATGGGAGCTGTGACAGCCCTGCCAATCCATGTCCATCAAGGGGTGGACTTGCTGCTGCTGAGGGTGCTGCTGTCTGTGCTTGCAGTGTCCTTGTGCCCTGCAGCTGGAGCCCTGGTTCCTTGCCAGGGGCTGTTTGGGTGGGCTCTCCCCTGCCGAGGAGGGCAATGCCTGTGCCAGGTGCTTGTGGCCGAGCCGTGCCCTGGGTGCTGGGGCCCCCTTGGGCCCTGGGGTTGATCCCTCAGGGGCTGTAGGAACTGTGCCATGGTCTTTGCATTCGGCTTGGCCTTTTGCTGCTCCCTTCTTGCATTTACCTGCTGTGCCTTTGTGTCCAAGTGCTGCAGGGCCTTCTTGTGCCCCTCCTGCAGCCCCCTCAGTGCCTGTGGGTGCTTGTCTTGCTCTACAAGAGAGGTGTCTGCTCGGGAAGGCAGAAAAAGCCTCTCTTGGAATGGAAAATGCAAACCGCCTCCCTTTTAATTTTTAGACTAGTGAAATGAAGGGGCTCTCAGGCAAAGATATGGGAATAGGAATACCAGTTCTTTACTAGTGTGTATAATAAAGCAAACAAACACCAACAGCTGCGGCACTGACAGCAAACAGAGCCCGGAGCCAGTCCCGGCCTTTGGGCTGCGGCGCTTTCCCCTTGGGTGCAGTTCCGGGCACGGCCGGCAGGGGCGCTGGTGGCTCCCGCGGGGTGGGGCAGCGCATCCCTCCCATGGGAACCTCTCTGAACGTAAATCGACCAATCCCTTCAGTTAAGTCTTTCACTTTTTTCCCTTCTATAGCCTTTCTTTCATGTTTTGACAAAGATTTTGGAGAGGGCTGCCTTTTAACTGTGCTCCTAGTGTTTCAATAAGATGCTTCCTGTAGAGGGACAGAGTTTCCTTGAACAGCCGGAGCTGCGGTTACCAAGGGGACGTAACTCAGAGCAGGACGGGGTCAGGGGATGACATCCCGCCGAGGCTCGGTGGGAGTGTGGGCAGGGTCTGCTGCCGGAATCGGCAGAGGGGGATGTTCCCGTGGAGCCCGAGGCGGAGCGTGGGCAGCCCCCAGATGGCTGATGGCGGCTGATCCGGCGCGTCCCGGCAGAGCAAAGGCAGGTGGGAGAGCCCGGCAGCAGCGGCGGTGCCCAGCGCAGGTGGCACGGGCAGGGCAGGCGGGGATGGGATGGCTGGGACCCCCCCTGGGTGCGGTGGGCGCGGTGAGCTCGGAGCAGGCGGCAGGACAGAGCAACCCCCATCTTGCCCAGCATGGGCGGCAGAGCGGCCGCGGGCCAGGCAGTGGGAGCAGGGCACACAAATTGAGCGAGAGCGCCGGGGCAGGTGGAGCTGCCCTGGGCAGTGAGGCCGCACCTGGGATGGAAAGCGGGGCAGGCGGAGCTGAGGCGGGCAGCGAGCCGGGACCCGGGACAGGCGCCTGGGCCGCGAACGGAGGGGGCAAGAGCTGCAGAGGATCCCACTCTCTTTCTGATTTTTCCTCTTATTCCCTTCCATTTCCCTTTTTATTTTCTTTTTTTTTTCTCGGGTCTTTGTGATACTTCAAAGATTTTTATTCTTCTAAAATCTCCTGTCTAACATATGGCATATTCTCTTCTATATTAAATGGGATATTTTACAAATAAATCCAGAGCCTAACAAATCTAAACTTCTGCTTGGATACTTTGAAATGGTCGATGAGCTACCTCATGACCTCTAATATTGCTTTCCTCTTAAACTTTTTATTTATCGTATGGCAAATTAAGCATCTTTCAGTTACTTCCTTTGCATCTCCCAAAATCCCAGTGCACCCATATTTCCTTAAAAAATGATCGCACAAAGCTTGAGTACCCCAGTGGGTTTTCTGATGCATGTCTTCTAATATTTTCTTAGAAGCACATTTTATTAAGAAATTGTCTTCTATCAAGAAGTTTCCATTTCCCTGATTTTTCTTGTTCCCTTCCTGTCTTTTTTAATTCTTTTTTCTCTGCTTCCGTAAACTTTGGAATTTCCATTTTTTCATCATTTGGAGTTAATGTTAACATAACTCTTTCAGCTCCATTTTCTGCTGCATCCTTAGCTTTGTGATCCACCCCCAGTTTGCCCAGTTTGCCTCTCCTTTGGCCCGGGCCGGGTTCCCCCCGCCCGCAGCGGCTGGAGCAGCCGAGAGCCCCGCGCTGCCCATCCCGACCTGTCCCGGCTCCATCCCCGCTCCTGCCGCGGCTGCGAGGGCTGCGGGAACGGGGCAGCGAGGGTGTGGCTGCTGCTGGGGGAGGAGGAGGAGGGAGGGAAGGGCAGGGATGAAGGGGGAGGAGGAGGTGGAGATAAGACAGAGGAAGAGGAGGAGGAGGGGGAACGGAAGAGGAGGAGTGGGAGGAAGAGGAAGAGGAGGGACAAAGGCGGATCAAGGCTGAGCTGAGGGAACGACGTCGTCGATCGCTGCCTGAATTCGCAGCCCCCACCTGTGGGATCATCTGCCCCACTTCCCGCCAGTTAGCGGGGACGGGGAGCTCGGCCCAGATATCCCGGGGGGTCCCTGGGTTGGGGTTTTTGGGGATGTTTGGAGAATGAAGGAGTCCAAGGCTGAGCGGAAAAGGCCCCTTGGGGGGACATCGGGGGGTGGCGGTGGCGGCTGCCGGCAGAGGCAGCCTGGAGGAGCAGAGCCCTGTGTCCCACAGGAGCCCAAAGTGGGGAGCCCAGAGAGGGGGGAGCGCCGCCATTGGCGGGAGCCTCAAGAGCCTGGAGAGGGGCGGGGGGACTCCTTGGAGCCGCTGCAGCCCCGAGCAGAGAATGAGGGGAGAAGGGGGCCCGGGAGCCCAAACAGCCCCGGCATCCTGAAATGGGGAGAGCGAAGCGGGGGGAGCTTTTGGCATTGCTGGGACTGCCAGCAGCCTGGGCAGGGCGGGCACCGAGGAGAAGGGGGACCCCCAATCCAAGCGTGACCCCCAACAGCTGGGACAGGGGGGAACCTCTGAACACCAGAGGGGAGGGACCAGGGACGGGGAACTCCTGGGAGGCTTTTTCCAGGCTGAACCGGGTTTTTTGGGAGGTTTTTCTGGAGCCCAGATGGCCAGTGATTCCAGAGATGGACTCGGGCAGAGCGACCTTCAAACTCAATATGTGTGGGGATGATGAAACAGGAAAGCCTTATAAATATGATTGTCTGGCAAAAGATTTTGTGAACATAAAAAGTGTAAGGAAGATTGAAATGAAAGTTAGGTTTGAGATACCTCAGTTAGTGAACAACTGGAAAACAATGGTGTGGCCCAGCTGAAGGTAATCCCCTTTTGATGAAACAATTCCCTCTGCTTGCAGGAAGATCCAGACCCTACTAGCTTAGCAGAAGGGGTCCAAAGAGGAGTTTTTAGAGTTGAAAATGTAACACAGTATGGTGATGTAATGATTCTTACAGGCTGTATGTAAATGCTATAGGATTTGTATTTTGTACTAGATTGGTTGATGAGGAGTAGAATATTCAACACAGAACAAATTTATTCTGTTGTTATGGGAATGTTACTCTGTTATGCTCTTGCCTGTCTTAGTCTTTTACCCTCTCATCCTCTCTACCCCTCTCTTCTCTCGGGCCTGCTCCGAGCTGTGCCTGGCAGCTCCAAGCAGGGCCCTGCACCCAGGCCCTTTGCAATAAACCGCAAGTTCCACGCCCTGGCTGCAGAGCTCTCTCGTCTCCGTCCGTCCCAACCGTCCTACCCCCTGACACTCCTACAAACGCTCTCATCCCTTGTTTTCCCCAAACCAGGATTTACCATTGCCAGCCCCAGGGAGGCTGCGAGGAAGAGGAAGATGCCCCGGGACACTGAGGCAGGTGAGGAGGAAGTCAGTGCCCCTTTCCCCTCTGTGCTGCTCCATCTCCCAGCCCAGCATGGCCCCAGCTGCAGCTCAGCCCTGGGGGATCTCCTTGCCCTTGCCTGTGGCACAGAGACAAATCCCATCCTGTCCTTGTCCTTTTTCCCCCAGAGCAGGAGCTGAGCATGGAGAGCAGGGAGGACAAATGCCCGCGGCAGAACCTGGTGGAAGAGGCCGTTTTGAGCGGCTCCACGGCGCAGGAAGCCAACGGGGAGGAAAAGCCCCAGAGATGCCGCTTGAGGAGGGGCTGCAAACGCAGTCGGCGGGGATCTGAGGGGGAAAGAGCCAGCCTGGGCCGGGAAGGCGGCCGGAGATGGAGCCAGAGCTCAGAGCTGGTGCTCCATGAGCAGCTCCATGATGGGGAGAAGCCCCACACGTGCGTGGAGTGTGGGAAGAGCTTCAGGCGGAACTGCCACCTGATTGTGCACCAGAGGATCCACACTGGGGAACGGCCCTATGAGTGTGGGGAGTGTGGGAAGAGCTTCAGCCAGATCTCCAACCTGATCCAGCACCAGAGGATCCACACTGGAGAAAGGCCATACAAGTGCTCAGAGTGTGGGATGTGCTTTAGCCGGAGCTCCATCCTGATCAGCCACCAGAGGATCCACACTGGGGAGAGGCCCTACGAGTGTTCCAAGTGTGGGAAGAGGTTTCCGACCAGCACCAATCTCCCCCGGCACTATCTGAGTCACAGAGAGGAGAGGCCCTTCCAATGCCCCGACTGCGGGAAGGGATTCAAGCACAACTCCGCCCTCATCGCCCACCAGCGCATCCACACCGGGGAGAGGCCCTATGAGTGTGATAAATGCAGGAAGAGGTTTCCAACCAGCTCCCATCTCCTCCTGCACTATCGGATTCACACAGAGGAGAGGCCCTTCCGCTGTCCCAACTGCGGGAAGGGATTCAAGTACAACTCCACCCTCGTCACCCACCGGCGCATCCACACTGGGGAGAGGCCCTATGAGTGTACCCAGTGTGGGAAGAGCTTCTACAGCAGCTCTCACTTGACCCAACACCAACGGAGGCACCACTAAGGGAAGCCCTGCGAGTGCCCTGAGTGCGGGCAGAGCTTCGTGCGCTGCTCCAGCTCCATCCCCCACTGGAGGAGGCACTTTGGGCACAGCCCTGGTCACTCACATTCCCTGTGATCCATGTTGGGAACACACCTGGGTGCTTCGCCTTTTGGTTTGGCCTTAATTTTCCTCTGCTTCACTTTCATCCTTTAAAAACACTTAAAACTGTATTAAATGAAGGAAATTGATCAAATATATCTAAAGTTCCATAATTTCTCAGTTGTTTTAGAGGGAATTTAGGATTTGGGGACACGGTCTATGTGGATAGCTGCTGTTGCTAAGAGACAGGAATTTGAATCTCACCCTTCTTGTGTTGATAAGAACTCCTCCCCTGACCCAAACCCCAACTCCACCGTTGCGATACTCTATAAAAACTCCACGGCCCTTCCTATGCCCTGTCTTTGGGGGATAAGAAATGGATTCCCAAAGGATCAGCCGTTTTCCCACTGGATTCCAAAAGATCAGCCTCATTTTCCACTGGATTCTTAGAGGGTCAAGGTTTTCCCACTGGATTCACAGGGGATCAGCCCTTTTACCACTGGATTCCCGGAGGATTCTGACTCTGTCACTGTTGTTTTTTGTTTGTACTACTGCATTTGTATTTTTATTTTTTCCTAATAAATAACTGTTATTTCTACTCCCATATCTTTGCCTGAGAGCCCCTTAACTTCAAATTATTATTATTATTTTTTTTATTATTATTATTATTAATAATAATAATAATAACAGTAATAGTAATAATAACAAAAACAATAATAATAATCATCATCATCATCATCAAAAGGAGGGGGTTTACATTTTCCATTTCAGTGGAGGCTCCTGAAATGGGGAGACACCGCCAAGGATGGGCCATGTAAAATAGTTCCTGAAGTATGGAAATGAGTTTATGGTTATGCATGAGAGTGTATGAATATGCAACAGGCTGATGTAATCAAGCGAGATTAATTAAGGGGTGTCCCCGAAAATAACTGTGGGGTCTTAGTGGCCATAACAACCTTTGGTCCTTGATCCTTCTCTCCCATGATATCAGCCTGTTGCATATTCATAGACTTTTTGCATATCCATAAACTTATTTACATATTCTGGGAACAAAATTGGCTTCATCCTGTTTTGGGTCTCATCCCCGTTCCAGCTCAATTTGGGTTGTCCTATCCCTCTCCCAGCTCAGTTTTGGGATTCCATACCTCTCCCAGCTTAATTTGGATGTCCTATTCCCCTCCCATTTCAATTTGGGTGTCCCATCCCCTTCCCAGCTCAATTTTGGGGTCCCGACCTTCTTTTCCCCGCTCTCCCTCCCCTTTCCGATCGTTCCCCCAATCCCCTCCCCCGTGTTTGGTTTTTGGGGCTTCAGGCTCCTCCTGCTCCGTTTTGGGCTCCCGACCCCGTTTTGGATTAATTTGGGGTCCCCAGCCCATCCCCAGCGTCGCCTTCCCCCCATCAAATCTGCTCCTGGCAACTGATGAGTCATCAGCGAGACACGCTCTGATTGGATGGAAATTACCCCGCGCGGTCTCTGAGTATTTACCGCAGTGAGAGGCGTTGGTGTGTGCCCGGCAAGTGATGAATCAGAATCGAGCCGGGCGCTGATTGGCTGAAAATCGCTGAGTGGGGCCAGTGCTCTGAGTTTGTGCCCAGCAAGTGGATCGTCATCAGTGCTGCGCGTTCTGATTGGTCGGGATCTGTTTTGGGAGGAACGGGAAGTACTGGGATTACTTGGGGTTTACTTGGGTTTATTTAGGAGTTTTTGGGAGGTTATTTGGAAAGATTTGCGTTTATTTGAAAGTATTTGGGTTTATTGGGGCTTATTCGGAATTATTTGGGTTTCTTGGGAGTTATATTGGTGTATATGGGGCTTTTTTAGGTGTACTTTAAATCATTTGGGGGTTTTTTTGACCTAATTTGGGGGGGGGGGGGTGTTTTTATGGGGTTATTTCGATTTGTTTGGGGTTATTTGGGGCATTTTCAGGTGTTGTTTGGGGTTTTTCGGGGCCTGTTTCGAGTGTTCTGGGGTTATTTAGGTTATTTGGGGCCATGTGGGGTCAAAAAATCCGGGAGTGTTTCTCCTGCAAAACACGGGAATTTTTCCTTAAACATCTGAGAGTTTTTCCCCAAAAAACCGGGAATATCCCTTAAAAATCCGTGACTTTTCCCAGTCAATAGTGACGTGCCCCGCCCCAAACCATCCAATCACCGCGGGTCTCCCCTCAGAAACGCCGGCCTTCCCGTGCACCGATCCAACCAATCACCGCAGGTCTCCCCTCAGCAACTCCCGCCTTCTTTGCTTTTACCCACCCAATCACCACGCGCCTCTCCTCGGCAAAGCCCGCCTGCCCCGCCGCATCCTGTCAATCAGCACACCCTCTACGAAACCAATCACCGGGCGTCTCCCCTCACCAACTCCCGCCTTCCCGGCGCGTACCAGCCAATCAGAGCCGAGCCCAAAGCTGCGTCCCCTTACCCCGGGGCCGGGCATGGAGCGGGCGCCCCCTCCTCCCCGCCCCGCCCCCCGGGACCCCCTCAGGGACCCCCGGGAGCCGCCCCGGGCTCGGGCGGGTCCTGCGGGAGGCGCTGGAGAGAGCGGGGGAGGCGCTGGGAGAGGACGGGGGGCTCCGGGAGCTGCTGAGGAGGCGCAGGGACAGGTGAGGGGTCCTGGAGGGGTCGTGAGGGGAATTTGGGGAGGGGTCTTGAAGACGTTTGGAGGGATTTGGGGAGGGTCTGGGGCGACCTTGAGGGGGTTTTAGCGGGGTCTGGGGGTGCTGGGGAGGCTTTGGAGGGGAATTTGGGGAGGGGTCCTCGGGTTGTCACAATCCGTCGTCACGGACGTGTTTTATGATGGTTCATGGATTTGATCTTAGGGTGCAAAAAGAACTGACACGGTACAAGGGGGTTTGCAATGATAATCGAAACAAATGCACCTTTATTGAATGAGCACAGCAAAATGCGATAGAGGGATTAAGGGAGAGAAAAAGATGGGGGAAGAGAGAGACAAAAGAGAGAGAGAGAGAGAGAAAGAGGGGGATAGAGCTACCAAACGTAGAGACGAAGTCCTTTGGTCCAGTCCAGTCGAGGATCCGCCTGTTACGTCGGGGAGATCTTGAAGTCTCTCGCTAACTCAGAGGTTTTTATTATGATAACTGTATTGGAAATTGCAAGGGAGGGGAAACAGATACAATAAGGAATAGATGTAACAGGTAGTCCATGCTCTCAGCAGTAAGCGAGAGCCATTGTCTTCTTGGTCCAGCGGTCACAACCTGCAGGCAAACATCTCGCTTTGGTCAGCTTGCCTCCCCCACACACCTGCCCCAGGCTGGGGATTTCAGTCCCAGTCCTTGGAAGGAGCAGAGGGACCTTTTCACATGGGGGTTCCATGTCTCAGTCCTTGATGGAGAGGCTCCTTCCATCTCAGTCTGTCTGTCCCGGTGGTTGTAAAACAGGTGAGGGTCTTCTGTGGGGGGACCACCTGAAACTCAGGAGAAGTCCAGCCAGGCCGAGAGGTGGGACAGCTCCCAAGGCTGTTGTTGCACAAAGGGCACGGTGCCCCTTCTTCTTCTCATTGGGCTCAGTGCAGCACACAGCAAACAACACCTGTGAGAACAATGGCTTAGCAACGCTCTCAGGTCTCAGGCACATGACTTTCTCCCTTGGAGCCAGAGATTTCAGACAGGGGGGTCTTCTCTTCAGTGGTCCCCAATTGACAATCATGAGGCAGATGAGGGAAAATTAGGACAGACTCTCACACGACCCTGTGACTCACTATTGTCTTGAGGGATCTTCATCAGCAGAACTCTGGAGCATCATTGATGAGTCTGCAGAACTCGCCGTACATTGGTAGTATAACCTGGAAAAATAGGGACGACAGAGAGAGGAAAAAGAGAGAGAGAGAAGGAAAAGAAAGGATAGGAGAAGGAGGGGGAAAGGGAAACAATAAACAAACATAATATTGATTATCATAACAATTTTCACAAATGGTTGATTAATTAAAACAATATTACTTTTAAAACAATATTTAAATAGTTATAACCAGTCACAAACAATCAAAAGCAAAAGCAATCAACACATATTAATACAAGCATAAACTTTAAAAAATTATTTTCTAAAACAATTCACTAAAAATCAAACGTAATTTCCACAAAATCATAAATGGAAATCAAGGATTATTCCAAAACACATGGGCTTCATTCATAATTGCTCTGTGTCAAAGTCTTGGGCACGTCCATAGTGTAGAGGACATCAGCCAAGTTGTGTGCATTAACTATAGACATCAATCTTGTCAGCTGTTTCATGCTCCAATTCATAATGAATGGGACTGCTGATAAAATAAAACCAAACAGAAGTAGAGTCAAAAGGATAACAATGGCATGGCACACACTGTTCAGGGCACCCGTGGCAGTAGGAGATCACCTAAAAGAGTATCCCACCACCTGTGCTCGGCATCTTCCTCCACTCTTTCCATGACACGATGTATCTGTCTCACATTGTGATGAACAGTCACCAGGGTTTTCTGTCTGTTTTTCTGAATCTTCTCCAGGATTTCAACCAAGTCTCGATGGAGCAGCAGTTGTCTTACCAAAGTGAGATTCATCCCAATAGGAGTAGGCATCAGTTTGTGAATCAGTGTGTAGTTAGATTGCAACAGGTAGTGAGAGGTAAGTGGAGCTTCATAAGAGAAATCACATCCTGTAATCTTGGTAAAGTTACAAGCACAGAAATTGGAAAGATTTTTAGTTTCTACTGCAACATTCTCTACGAATACAAAATCACAAATGGTTCTAAAGCATGCACATCTATTGCCTATGTATATAAGGACTGTTTCAGAAGTCTTGTTAGGACAAATTTCAAAATTACACATATTTTGCTCTGTGTCTAAACAAATGTCTTGAGCTCTGATTGCATTGATTTCACAGATGAGCCCTTGTTGTTCTCGGACAATACAAGATTCTAAATTGACAGTTTGCCATTTCTCACCAATTTGACGGTCCCATTCTCTATGGGACAGAGAACGGCTTTGTCGTAATTCAGTTCTAATGCTATCACAGGGAAAATCAAATGCTCTGAGGCATTGTGTGTGGTTAACAGAAAAACTGGCTGTATTTGAAATGGGGTCATAGTAAAATTCACTAAGTTCCACCAGGATTGGAATTCTCTTTCAAAGTAAGTGGCATTGTCCCAAATTATTTTCCAAATTTTAGTGGGAAAAGTGCCTTCTTCACCTGCTCTTATAATTGAGGCAGCAACTGACTGCATCCACAATTGTGCCTGGATACAGCTGAGAGCCAAAGAAACGTTGTTTTGTGTAGAACCGAGTGCATCAATTACCAATTTGTGATCATTTACATTTACTTTCTCCCAATTTGGTAAAATGTTTGATGGCAATCACTGATTCCCAATGCCAGTAAGGATGACTTCTATGGTTCTTGTAATTTGGTCAAATCTCTGGATTTGGCAGCCAAATTATTCAAGTTCAATTAATTTACATGTTACGTGTAAAATCATCACCTGGTGTTACCATAAAGGGAAGGGAAAAGATGATTTCTGTTGTCCATCTCTAGTGTTATCGTGGTTTATCAGGTCTTCATGTCCCTCAGAGTTCTTCTGTAAAAGTAAACACAACAGACTCTGCCACGAAGAGGCAGAAAAAGTTAGAACAATGGAATTGTCAGAGACATTTTGAACAGCAGTGGTACTTCCCCTACAGCAGCAGGGGCTCCACCAAAACAGGTTGTCCAGGGTGATGTGCTGGGTTCTTGAAATCCTCTGGTCCCCATAGTGAAGGAATTATGCTTGGAGCTGTCGGGCAAAAAGCAGTGATTTTGGAACCCATTTACCCCCCATCTATAGTAAGAGGTGTGAGAAGTCCATTTAATCTTTTCACCTTCTGCCCAATCCTGCACACCTTTGACAGTAAGTGAGAAACATTATCAGATTGAATTTCCTGTGGTTTTAGGAGACTTGCAAACCATCCTTGCATTGCTTTAACAGAATTATCTCCTGTAGCTCTTTTAAAAGCATCAGCCTGGACCAACCCAAATATGAACACAGCAGAGGACTTGGTGTTAATACAGACAAGAAAAGAATTCTGTCCCTCACGCTGGAAAATACTCCAGAAAGTAAACAGTTCCTCAGCGTGAGCACTGCCTTGTCCCTCTCTGTTAGCAGAAGCAGAGGAGAAAGGAGGGGTTGCTTTAATCACAGAGGCAATTTTGTCTTGGCTGCTATCCAAGCTCTCAGTTTCTTGTATTGCTAAGATTTTTTCCACTCCTATGAGAGCTAAGCTAACCACAAACAATCCTTTTTCCCAGGTAGTGTATCTTTTCTCAGCATCTTTGAAGCCACGGGAATAGAAACCAACAGGCCTTGTCGGACCCTCAGGACCCCACTGCCAAATGTGCGCTGACAGCCCTGAGGAGGCAAATCCCCATTCCACCTGAAAGGGATCTGTGGGATGGACAGGGCCCAGTGCTTGGTGAGATGTTGCTTCAAAAATCAGCAATTGCAATGCTGCCTCCTGAGAAGGAGTCCAATCCCATTTCACCCCTTTGCTCAGCAAGTCATAAAGGGGAACAAATGGGTCATTCTGGTTACTAAGAAATCTATCTGGTGTTTCTACAGGAGATACAGCTACTATGGTTTTTTGAAGGAGAGTGGTTGTAGGTTTAAGTGTTTCTGAAAGCCCTAGAATTAAAGGAGTCGTAATTTCAGGCTTTACAGGTGATTGGATTGGTAACTCATAGCTTGTAGTTGATTTTCTTTCATGCATCATTTGCAAGCAAGCAGCTTTGTGAATGTTTTCCAGGGGTTGGCCGGGGGTACCAGCTCTGGTTAAAAGGTCTCCCCTTTCCAAGGGGTTGAGGCCCTGCCCAATGAGCTGCACTCTGAGTCAGGGACCATGGGATGCGTCTGTCTCCCGTTGTTAAGCACACCCCATGTCCCCAGCACCCACCGGCTGCTTGTTCTGACAAGAGAATCTGATCTCCCCCGGTGAGAGACACTTGGCATTTGTGTTCTGTTTTGGATTTGTGGGGGAGAAACCCGTACTGCTTTGCAAGTTTTGTTAATTCAGTGGCAGTGTACGGGATTTCTTTGGTGGTTACATGCAGGTCAAGATCCTCATTATTGATATAGCTGCATTCTGTTTTAATTAGAGGTTTTGTGTTATTGTAACAACAGTGTTCCCCACAATTTTTCATCAGAGCTAATTCTGTTTGAGGGTAATTTTGATTAATGTGAGTGAGGAGTTTCCTTCTCCTCTGTCTCTTGTGAGGAATCAGCGTTCTGTGAATTTTTAACATGTTCCTCTCTCAAGGCAGCCCGTAATAAATTATTTTAATTTCTTTCTTCATCAAATTGTTTTTGCAAAACTTCAACTGAATTTTGAAGGGAGTTTATTGTAGCATTTTCCTCACTTCTTGACTTAAAGCGAGTTTCTATGGCTGCTGTGAGCCAAACTCCCAAAACTGAGCAGTGGAGGGTTTTATTTTTGCCCAGGTTTAATGTTGCAAAGAACATATTCTATCAATAATATTTTCTAAATTAAACCAATTGCAGTTTGCCCATTCTTCTCCTCCTGGAGAAGAGGTGGCATTGTATTTAGCAAGCAGAGCATAAAATTCAGCTTTACCTTTTGCACTGAGGTTTTGAGTCATTTTGTGAAGGGACCAAAACCACAACAGGGAGGTGCAAACTTAAGTTACACAATCACACAGCTTTGCTGTGTTCCCCTTTGCTTCCCTGGGTGGGTGAAGAGACAGAATCTGCCTGGGAGGCCCTGCTTAGTTTCTTTAGGTTGCCCGTTCCTTCCCAGACAGTCCAGATACACACACACACCCACACCCACACACACAAAACAGTTATTTTGTAAAGGGGCTCAAAAACTTCGACAGGGAAATACTGATGTAAGTTACACAACCACACAGCTCTTGCTGTGTTTCCCCTCACTTCCCTGGGTAGGTGAAGGGACAGATCTGCCTGGGAGGCCCTTGCTTAATTTCTTCAAATTGTCTCTTCCTTCCCAGATAGTGCAGATGCACACCAACACAACAGAAACAGTTCCCCCTTTGGCACGGAGAGATCATTTGTGAAATTCTGGAGACAGAACCCTCAGCAGAGTATGGGGATTGCTTTTCACCTGTGTGTGTGCAGATGGCAAGAAATTCGAATCACACGCCCTGTGCTGTGAAACTTCCTTCCCCTGGTACAGACTGCACACAGCCCTGCAAACCCCTCTGTCTGTCAGAATCCTGTCCATGACACCAATTTAATGTCACAACCCGTCCTTACGAACGGGTTTGTGATGATTCGTGAATTGATCTCAGAGTGCAAAAGAACCCGACATGGCACAGGGGATTTGCAGTAATAATCAAAAACCAATGCATCTTTATTGAATGACCACAGCAAAATGTGCTAGGGGGAATTGGGGAAAAGGGGAAGTATAAGAAAAAAGAGGGAGGAAGAGAAAGGAAGGTATAGAGCTACCAAATGTAGAGAGATGAAATCCTTTGAAGTCTTCAGTCAACAGAGTTTGCCTGGTCATGTCAGGGGAGATCTCAAAGATTCTGATCAATTCAAACTCCTATTATTGTCTTTTTAAATGGGGTAAGAGGAGGAGTCTTGAAATTGAATCAAAAGTAGTAAACAATACTCTGTTGTAATATCTAGGGAAAAAAAAAAAAGTATTGCAGAAGGGTACAAACAGTCCATGTTCTCAGCAGTGGGTGAGAGCCATTGTCCCCTTGGTCCAATGGCCACAGCTGCAGGCAAACATCTGGCTTTGGTCAGCTCGCCTCCCCACACCTCCCCTGGTTGGGGGTTTCAGTCCCAGCCCTTGGGAGGAGGGGGAGCTTCTCCACATGGGGGTCTCATGTCTCAGCCCTTGAGGGAGAGGCTTCTCCCATCTCAGTCCGTGCCTCACGGTGGTCGTGAAGCAGATTTGCGGTTTTCCGTGAGGACCACCAAAATAACCCCAGAAAAGTCCAGCCAGGCCGAGAGGTGGGGAAATTCCAGGGCCATTGTTGTGAAGCGGGTGCAAGGGAAGAAAAGGGCAAGGTGTCCCCTGTTGTGGTGTGTTGCAATATCCTGTTTTACCTTCTCCCTTCCCCCTCGCCCCTCGCTGAGTGTGCCCTGTCAATCAGGCTAACATACCAGCAAGGCGTCGTGTGATGGGTGTCCCTAGTCCCTTGAGACCCTGCCCCTTCACCTGGTTGGTGGCTCACCTGTCCCCTCCCCTTCCCCGGTCCTGAGCTTAAAATGTTAATGAGACCATGCAGCCTCCATTCTGTTAGCAGCAGTGGCCCGGTGCAGACATCTCTGTACCCATGGAATAAACATCTGGCAACCTTCTAGCAGAATCCACTCCCTTTCTCTCCACCATCGCCAGAAGCTCACTCTCCTGAGGTAAACGGAGTCCTGACAGCCTGGATTTGCCCCGCTGCACTCTACAGCAGCCAAGGTATCTCTGGGGTAAAACACCGCAGTGCTGCCTTTGGCCCAGCAGCGAAGGTCAGAACTGGCCCAGGCACCATCTAACTGGTTATATTGGGATTCATATTCCAATAGTCCCCCTACTCCTTTTCATTAGGTTCAGTCTTCCATGGAAACAAACACACCTGCAAACAACAGCTGGGCAAGCCAAGGGCTTTGCTCAGGCCTCAGGGTCTTGGTGAACAACTCTCCTGAGCAAGACCAGGATTCCAACCAGGGTCTTTTTCGGTGGTCCCAGTTTCTGTCCTTTTCACAACGATCCTGAGGCAGATGAGAGAAACTTCGGACAGAGACTGACACCGTCCTCAGCCACCCCCAGGGCAGTGCGGGCCAAGCCCAGGGACACTGCAGGGTCATGGGGACACCGCACAGGTGCCACCAGGGACACGGCACTGCCACCTGTCCAGTGGCACCAGTTCAATGCCAGTGTCCCTGTGCCACTGCCACCAGTCCTGTCCTGGTGTCCCCAGTTCCATCCCAGTGCCAGCAGTCCAGTGCCACCAGCCCAGTGTCCCCAGGGCTGCCCCACTGTCACCACCCCAGTGTACCCAGTTCAATTCCAGTGCCACCAGTTCTGTTCCACTGTCACCACCCAATGCCACCGCTCGGTGTCACCAACCCAGTTCCAGCCCAGTGTCCCCAGTCCTGTCCCAGTGCCACCAGCCCAGTGCTCCCAGTGCCACAGCCCCCATTGTCCCCATACCAATGTCACCAGCCCAGTGCCATCAGTTTCAGCCCAGTGTCTCCAGTCTCATCCAAGTGCCCCTCATCCTGTCCCAGTGTCCCTGTCACAATGTCACAGTTGTGTCCCAGTGTCTCCATTCCAGTGTCACCAGTTGTGTTCTGGTGTCACCAGTTCCACCCCTGTGCCACCAGCCCAGTGTCCCCAATCCCTTCCTAATGTCCCCATCCCAGTGTTCCCTCCCAGTGTCCCCAGTCCTGTCCCAGTATCCCTGTCCCTGTGCCACCAGTTCCCTCCCACTGTCCCCAGTTCCAGCCCAGTGTTCCTGTCTCAGTCCCATCAGCCCAGTGCCACCAGGGATGCCCCAGTGTCACCAGCCCAGTGTCACCGATTCCACCTCAGTGCCACCAGTTCTATCCCACTGTCACCACCCCAGTGTCCCCCAGGCTGTCCCAGTGCCACCACCCCAGTGCCACCAACCCAGTGTCCCCAGTTCCATTCCAGTGTCACCAACCCAGTGCCACCAGTTCTGTTCCACTGTCACCAGTGTTTTGGAGGTTTTGGGGGATCCCAGGTGGAGTTTGGGGGCTCCCGGGGGGTTTTGGGGGTTCCTGGGAGGTTTGGGGGATCCTGGAAGGGTTTTGGGGGGGTCCCAGGTGAGGTTTCTATGGATTTGGGTCTTCCCAGTTGAGAATTCCCAAAGATTTGGGGCTTTCCAGGTGAGAACACAGGCCAGGGGCTCAGGGGGGCTGAGGGGGGAGGGCCTGGGGGCGTTCTGGGGGGCTCCAGTCAATGCGGGGTGCCCGGATGGTTCTTAGGGGGAGGCGTGGTGAGTGTGAGGGGGGCTCTCATGGATTTGATGCCTCAGGTTTTGGCTTTTCTTTTTCAGATTCTGTGCTGCTTTACTTTATGTGTCGGGGCTTCATATTAAGGGATGCTGAGCTCTGTTCACAGAGCAAGGAGACAAAACAATTCCTTTCTAGCTGTGAACCCAAGGACAAATAATCCAAACTTCAGGCCCAAGAGCATTAACAATGGGCACTGAAGAGAGAAAAACAAGAAGGATGGGACTTCATCATCTAAAGACATAATTGGAAAATTAACTCCAATATGCAAATGGGGCAGAACTTATCAAAGTGACAGACCTCGTGACCGTCTGTCCATTTTGTGTCCATTTTGGTTCATCTTGGGCATAGCCCTGGCTGGGCTCTTGTTCTGCCCAAGGTGTATCCACGGAGGCTTTTTAACAAATGCCTGCTTTATTGTGTAACCGTGTCTGGCCTCAGTTCTAGGTCAGCCTTGTGAAGGCCTCAGTTTGTGGCGAGCACGAAGGGAGCCGAGGCACCTGGGCAGGGCTGGAGCAGAGGCAGAGGAAGGTGCAGCTGCTGACCCCAGCCCGCGGCACTGGCGGGGCCCAGGTGCAGGGCAGAGGGTGCGGGAGGCCGAGAAGCTCGGCAGGAGCGAGAGAGGCATGAGCGGCTGCAGGAGCGCTGTGTTTATCGGGTGAGCACGGTGGGAAAGGGCGTTTTGTGCTCGGGAGCGCAGCGGGTGCGGGACTCGCTGTGCCCCGGGCCAGGGAGGGCGGGCGCTGTGAGCAGCGGGGTTGGATTGCGGGGCTGGGCTTGGCCTGGGGCCGGCGGTGCTGGCGCAGGGATCGTTCCCGCCCCGCCGCTCCGGAGCGCCGCGATCGGAATCTCGCTCTTTCTCTCTCTCGTTGGTTCTTTTAATTTCTGCTCAGAACTGTTAAATGCCGTGTGTATATTCTGCTGCGAGTGCTGTAGTGATAATATCCCGAGAGACAGTCCCCTGAGATTAGCACTGAGAAACTGGGGCACAGTGACCCACGCTGCAGCACTTGGAGGGGGCTGTGCCCCGTGGGATGGACTCAGCTTGGAGAAGTTCCTGGAGAAGTCTCTGGTGGGAGAGAGCCCAGGGTGCAGCAGGGGAACGACTCCTGTCCCTGAGCAGAGGGAGAAGCCCCGGGGCATGAACTGAGCCCGGCCCCATTCCCTGTCTGCGGCACTGCCGGGGTAGGAGGTGCAGCTGGAAGGAGGGAGGCGTGGGGGAAAGCTGGATTTAAGGGTCTTCACTTACTTCTCATTATCCTGCTCTGAGTTTTTGGAGTTTTCTGTCAGAAATCTCTCCCCTCCCCCACTCATCCACAGGGGTTTGGGGCGGTTTTCCCTTTTTGGGGGAAATCAAAGCGATGCACTGATGCTCCTAATTAGGGGTAGGAGAAGTGAGGCTCCAGGGCTTCCCGCTGAGCCGGAGCCACCGGAGCCGCAGTACCGGGAAAGCCGTGGCGGGAGCTGCGGAGAAGTTTGTTTGTGTTTTCAGTTCAATGCCCCTTGGGCCCAGGCCCGTTCCAGGGCGGTTCCTCAGCTCCGGCTCTGCCCTCACGCAGCCCGGGGAGCCTTGAGAGCGAGGGGCGGGGCTGTGCCGTGTGCAGAGCCCGCCCCTGGCTGGGATTGGGCGATGGTGCCGTCAGTCGTGGTTGTGGCGCGCTGATTGGTGGGAGCGGGGCGGAGCAGGGCCCCGGTGGCGGGTTGAGGGCGGCCGTGGCTGGGCAGTGGCGCCATTGTCGGAGCATGTGTTGGCCCAGGAGCGGCGGCAGTGGCCAGAGCGCGGTGAGGTGGCAGCGGAGCTCGGAGGCGGCTGCAGCGCAGGTGGGAGCCGCGCTGGGTTGTGCGGGGGCTCGGGGCTGGCTGCGGGCCTCGGGGGCGGCAGGGGGCTCGGGCGGCTTCATTGTGCCGTGTCCGGCCCGTGTTGCCGCTGGCGTGAAGGTGCTGCGGGAGCGGCTGCCCGCGGTCTCCTTGTGGCCGCTGCCTCGGCCGGAGCCGCTGCCGGAGCAGCGCTGGCTCGGCCCGGTTGCTGTGGCTGGGACAGAGGGGGCTGCCCCGTGCCCGGAGCTGTGCGGGGAAATTCCCGTGGCCGGAGGTTTGTGTGCCCAGAGGAGACAGAGCAGTCCTGTAAAAGTGATTTTATTGCTGAGCAGAGAGAGAGGCCGTGGGGAATTTGCCGTGCGCTCTCTGCCATTGTTGTAGTTCGCAGCCTCCTTTTTATTCTCATTTTCCCGGCCTCATCTCCCTCTCCCATTGCCCACTGGCTGAGGTGCTTGGAAGGTTCCGACATCCCGTTCCGCCAACTGCATGTCCTCGTTAATGTTCACCCCCACTTTTGTATAACAGCCAATATTCATGGCTCTGTTAAATCTTTATTCTTCTGGAAGTTCAGGAATTTAGCGGGTCTTTCTGTGAGCAGCAGTCCATATTAATTAGTAACCTTTATTGCAGCTGGTGATTTCGCCCCTTACTTCCTTATCTACGACTCCCTGGCCCCTCGCTCAGCTGCTGAATGAGCTGCACTCTCAAGGTGTGAAGCGTGGTGAAAAGAGTTGCTGTAACACATCCGAGGAGAAACAGCATTCATTTAACCCATGGTCTGCCAGGGAGCCACAAAACCGTGTCCCATTCCCACGTTTGGACCAATACATGAGCTGCTTTTCTGTTTCCCATGTTGGTTTTTTTTTTCACCACTTTTCCTTTGTCATCTAGTTGCCAACAGCAGTTTGAGTCATTTAATTTTCCACAAACTCCTCTTTTTTCTGCTAACATATGATCTGATCCCATCCCATGGTTAAGGGCTGTGTTCCTTATTTCAGTGGGTTTGTCAGCAGGAAGGTCAGGAGCTGGAGCTGTCTGGTTGGTTATTATTGCAAGGGCAGCTTGTAATCTAAAGCTGCCATTGAAATGAGAAATGGGTTCTGTGGCTCCTGATGCGAATTGGTTCGGGTTCCCAGGGGCTGGTCCATGGTGTTGAAGGATTTGTTCTGGTGGCCGTTCATCTTTTCCCCATTTTTGGCCGCTTTCTCCAGCCAGGGCTGCATCAATTGACTGCTTTTGTCTAACTAAATCATCAAATCCTTGGATTCCCAACTGATTTCCCTGAATATTTGGTAGCAAAAAACCCCCAGTGCTCTAATATACCCTATATAACACAGACAGTGCCAGCACATGTTGGAGTGGGCAGAGGGATGATTCCCCTCCATTTATTTATAGTGAAGTTTTCCCAACATTGTCCATGTGCTGTTTCCCTTTGCAGCTTCACCCGTTTGTGTTGCAGGGTCAGATATCCTCCCCCTGGGCTCTGCCTTGAGCTGTGCAAATTCCATCAGTGCCAGCAGGCAGAGCTTGGGGTGAGGGGCAGAGGGAATCAGCCCAATTCCTGCCCGGGCAAGAGACCCAGGTGCATTGTCCACACTTTGCCCAGCAGTGTTCATTTGCATTTCTAAAGCTCCTCTGCTGGGTGCCTGGAATGAAGCTTCTCTTCCTGCTGCTGGGCAATGTTGATGTTTTGTTGCTGGTCGTTATCTCTGTGGGTGTCTTTTGGGCTATTCCCAGTCTGTTGGGATGTTAAACTCATCTCCATTGAGCAGTGTAACACCCCTTAAAAAAAACCTTTAAAATTTCCCCAAGGAAAAGAAAAGCAAGCCTGAGCAGAGAAATGAGATTTAAAAGAACCAAAATCGGTACATTTTGCAGCAGTGCAATGGCAGGCAGCCCAGAGTGTGGGTGTCAGTGAGCCCCAGAGTGGAATTGTGCCCTGGTGTTCCCCAGCAGCTGTGGCAGTGCAAGCCCAGGCAGCGCTGAAGCTGCAGCAGTGGCAGCAAGGCTTGGCCCCAGTGGCTGGAGATGGCAGAGGAGGGTGGCCAGGATTGCAGAGGATTCCAGGGGAGGATCTGTGGGCAGGCGCAGGGGCTTGGCCCGCTGTGGAGCCCTGGCTGCTGCTGCGTTGCCTTCAGGGCAGGCTCAGGGGCGGCCTCCCATCGTCCTGCTGCGGGCGGGAAGTGCAAATCTCCGGGGCTTCAGAGCCCTTGAGGCCAGGCTGAGGGGTCCCCCGTGTTGAGCTGTGCTGGCGGCTGTTTCTGGCCTCAGGGTCACTTGGCATGGGCCCCTTGGCCACCAGTGGTGCTGCTTTGCACTCCTTAGGCAGGAGCCGATGTCCTGGCTGGGTGTTGGCAGCAGCAAAGTGCCAGGGCAGGCTGTGTGCCAGCCCAGCTTGCTGTGGGAGAATATGCTTTGATATCTGCTCCAGTGGTTGCTGAAGCAGTGAGAATTGCTTTTGCCCCCCTGTTAGGTGCCATGGTGTCAGCAGAAGATGTTGAAGCCTTCCTGCTCAGGGCATTTCAGTGCCAGGCTCTCACAAGCACCCACAGCTGCGCAGGTTGAGCTAAGCATGGGGCGGTGACCTGCACTGTGTCTGATTCCCCTTCCTTAATAACAGCCTGTCTTGTAGCTCTTTTCCCTTCTGCTGCCCTTGCAGAGCCATCCACAAACACATTTTCTCCCTCAGGCCAGGGAATGTCCAATCATCAATCTGTCCCAGCCTGTGTCTGGAGCTCTGTCCCTTGAGTGCAGTCCTGGGTTCCTTGCCAGCCCCTCTCCAGGCTGTTTAAACAGGAGGCTGGGTTGAACCCTTGCCCTGTCCTCAGTTCTAAATCCTCCTGTGCCATTGAACAAGTTTCATACTGTAATAACCGAGGCCTGCTCATCCATTTAGAGGCTCTTTTGGTTGTCAAAGCTTTACCTTGATTCCAATCTTGAACTGTAGGAGATCCTCCTGTTGTCATCAGTTTTCAGGCCTCAATTCCCATGAAAGCCCTGTCTGCACAATTCTGCAGAAAATGAGGCCACTCTCTGGCCACTGGGTTAAACATTTTAGCACAAGAATTCCTTTGTCAAAACTCTGTTTAACATCCACCTCTAATTCAAATTCTTTTTCTCTGTCTGTAAGGGCCAGGCCAGCTGCCTCAGTTAATCTTCATTTTAACACTTGCAAATTCTGTGATTCCTCCTCCTGTCCATCCATCCAGTTTGTTGACTGGCAGGATAGGAGTGTTGTAGGGAGACATCCTTGGCTCCAAAAGCCCTGCCTTTAACAGGGACTCAATACCAGGCTGTGAGCCCTTCCTTCCCTCTCTTGGAACCGGGTATTGCTTGTCCTGGTTGCTTTAAAGTAATTTGTATAGGCTCTATATCTAATTTCCCCTCTTTCCCTGGGGCTTCCCACACTTCTGGGTTCACTTCAGCATGGGCCTTGTAAGATTTTGGCACAAAGGTAGAGCAGAACTGGCCTCTGTATCCCCTTTTACAGTAATAAAATCCAGCTCACAAATTCCTTCCCAGTTAATTAGAAGCACAGGAGGAAGGAAAACAAATGCATTTATTTCAAACCTATTCCCCCCAGCTTCTAATAGTGGTTGAACAAATCATACCTGCTCATCTTTCCCACTCATTCTCTTAAAAATTAAAACATTCCTTTACTCTTTTCCCCTTTAGGTCTAAGAATCAGAGTGCATTGAGAGGCCCCTGTTTCCATCAGAAAATGCCTCCTCTCAATGCACACCCACCCTGAATGTTCTCAAGGGCTGCAGTGTGGAGGGTCCCTGTTGTGATGGGAGCTGTGACAGCCCTGCCAGTCCATGTGCATCAAGGGGTGGACTTGCTGGTGCTGAGGGTGCTGCTGTCTGTGTTTGCAGTGTCCCTGTGCCCTGCAGCTGGAGCCCTGGTTCCTTGCCAGGGGCTGTTTGGGTGGGCTCTCCCCTGCCGAGGAGGGCAATGCCTCTGCCAGGTGCTTGTGGCCGAGCCGTGCCCTGGGTGCTGGGGCCCCCTTGGGCCCTGGGGTTGATCCCTCAGGGGCTGTAGGAACTGTGCCCTGGCCTTTGCCTTCAGCTTGGCCTTTTGCTGCTCCCTTCTTGCACTCACCTGCTGTGCCTTTGTGCCCAAGTGCTGCAGGGCCTTCTTGTGCCCGTCCTGCAGCCCCCTCAGTGCCTGTGGGTGCTTGTCTTGCTTTACAAGAGAGGTGTCTGCTCGGGAAGGCAGAAAAAGCCTCTCTTGGAATGGAGAAAGCAAACCCCCTCCCTCTTAATTTTTAGAATAGTGAAATCAAGGGGCTCTCAGGCAAAGATATGGAAATAGGAATACCAGTTCTTTACTAGTGTGTATAATAAAGCAAACAAACAGCAACAGCTGCGGCACTGACAGCAAACAGAGCCCGGAGCCAGTCTCGGCCTTTGGGCTGCGGCGCTTTCCCCCTGGGTGCAGTTCCGGGCACGGCCGGCAGGGGCGCTGGTGGCTCCCGCGGGGCGGGGCAGCGCATCCCTCCCATGGGAACCTCTCTGAACGGAAATAGAGCAATCCCTTCATCTAACTCTTTCACTTTTTAACCTTGTGTCCTGGTTTAGGACAAATTAGGGGAAATCTCCAAAAGGGAGCCCCCCAAAACAAAACAAACTTCCAACCACCCCTCCCCCATCTCCGGGTTCAGGAAGGAATTTCTCGGAGGAGCAAAGTGGAAAACAAAACGTATTTATTTAAAAGTAACAAAAGAACACTCCCCAACACAAGAAAAGAAAAGAGACCAGACTGTGTTGTGAAGGGCGCTGAGCTTCTCTTGCGAGCTCCGGGTGTCCTGAAACTCTCAGGTCAGGTCCGGAGCTGGTCCAGTATCTTCAGGGGAGGGTAAGAGAGAGAGAACAAAAGAAAAGGGAAAAAAAACCAGCACAAAAAGCAGAAAGCAAGCAAGCAAGGGGCTAGCCAAGCCAAGCAGCAAAAAGCCAAAAGCGAAAGTGCCTGGTCACACACTCCCTCCTCTCTTCCCCGCCCCGCCCCGCCCCAGCAAGACGGCCGGGGGGGGGGGGGGGGAAGAGAAAAGGCACAGCTGCCAGACACAACACACAATATTGGGATAAAGGCTGTCACACCACGACACCTTGTATAGCCTTTGTCCCGTGTTTTGGGAAAGAATTTGGAGAGGGTTATCTTTTAACTGAGCTCCTAGTGTTTCGATAAGGTGCTTCCTGTAGAGAGAGAGAGTTTCCCTCAACAGCCGGAGCTGTGGTTCCCAAGGGGACGTAACTCAGAGCAGGACGGCGTCAGGGGAGGATATCCCGCCGAGGCTCGGTGGGAGTGTGGGCAGGGTCTGCTGCCGGAATCGGCAGAGGGGGATCTTCCCGTGGAGGCCGAGGCGGAGCGTGGGCAGCCCCCAGATGGCTGATGGCGGCTGATCCGGCAGCTCCCGGCAGAGCAAAGGCAGGTGGGAGAGCCCGGCAGCAGCGGCGGTGCCCAGCGCAGGTGGCACGGGCAGGGCAGGCGGGGATGGGATGGCTGGGACCCCCCCTGGGTGCGGTGGGCGCGGTGAGCTCGGAGCAGGCGGCAGGACAGAGCAACCCCCATCTTGCCCAGCATGGGCGGCAGAGCGGCCGCGGGCCAGGCAGTGGGAGCAGGGCACACAAATTGAGCGACAGCGCCGGGGCAGGTGGAGCTGCCCTGGGCAGTGAGGCCGCACCTGGGATGGAAAGCGGGGCAGGCGGAGCTGAGGCGGGCAGCGAGCCGGGACCCGGGACAGGCGCCTGGGCCGCGAACGGAGGGGGCAAGAGCTGCAGAGGATCCCACTCTCTTTCTGATTTTCCTCTTGTTCCCTTCCCTTTCATTTCCCCTTTTTTTTTTCTCAGAGGTTTCTCATACTTTCCAAGACCTTTATTCTTCTAAAATTCTCTGTCTAACATGTTGCATATTCTCTTCTAGGTAAATGGGTTTTTTTTACAAATAAATCCAGAGCCTACGAAATCTGTACTTCTGCTTGGATATTTTGAAATGGTCAATGAGCTAACTCAGGACCTCCTAATGTTGTTTTTCTCATCACCTTTTATTTATCCTTTGGCAAATTAAGCACCTTTTAGTTACTTGCTTGGCTACTCCAAAAATCCGAGTTCACCCATCGTTCCTTAAAAAATGATCGCACAAAACTTGAGTACCCTAGTGGGTATTCTGATGCATATCGTCTTATATTTTCCTAGTAAGCACATTTTATTAGGTAATTGTCTTCCATCAAGAAGTTTCCATTTCCCCGATTTATCTTGTTCACTTCCTATCTTGTTTAATTCTTTTTTCTCGGCTTCCCTAAACTTCGGAATTTCCAGTTTTTTCTCGTTTGGAGTTAAAATTAACATAATTCTTTCAGTAGCTTCGTGATCTGCCAAATTATTTCCTCTTATTTCTGGGGTCTTTCCCTTTTGGGGTTCCTTAATATGTACTATAGCTATCTCTTTTAAGTAATTTTAATACCTCTAAAACCTCTAAAATAAGTTCCTCGTGTGCTAATCCTTTACTTCTTGAATGAAGTAATCTTTGTCATTTCCAAATTTTTTGATTGTATGTACCACTCTAAAGGCATACCTTGAATCAGTATATATAGTTCCTTCATTTTGTGTTACATATTCTAGTGTTCTTTTTAAAGTATATAATTCACAAGTTTGAGCTTACTAGTTTAAGGTTAATTTCCGTTTTTCCATAGTTTGCATGTTTTCCCCATCCATACTACATCCACACTACATACCCTGTATTTTCTCCTTTTGCAAGGAGGTGTATCTCTGTTAGCTAACATAACTCACAAAGGACTATTCTTTTTCTTTTTTTTCCCTGTATCCAACTTACTGGTTTTCTGTCTCGTTTTCAAGATCTTATCTATTCATCTTCTGCCTCTGTTTTTCACATTCACTAACAACCTAAATACCACTTTTCTTTCAACTACACACAGAAAAATAAAAAACTTTTTTCTCACACTACTTTCAGTACAATACACCTCCCTCCAAGGAGATATAGTGAAGGTTAAAATACAGAATATACATTACCTATACTTTCATTCATCTACATTCACTCACTTTTATTTCCCATTCCCTTCCACACATTCTTTCCCACCCTCAGGACACAGAGTGGATCCCTGTTGACAGAGAATCGCGGGTCCCTGTGGCCCCCCCTGGCCTTGGGGTGGCCTCTGGGTCTCAGTATCTCCGGGCCTCCTGGGAGGGCCCTGACTCTGCTGCCTCCGGTGCCGTTCCCCTGTGGGGCTGATTTGTGTGTCACTCACACTCTTTAGCCACGGCCCCCTCACACGCCCTGGGGACAATGGCCCGTTTGCAGGTCACCTGTACCTTATGCCACAGCCCCCACACGCCCAGGAGAACAATGGCTTATTTGTGGGTCACACACTCCTCTTTCCACAGCCCCCCTTCCCACCCGCCCGGGAAGCTGAGGCTGATTTTGTGTGTGACTCACTCTCACACACAACAAGACAACAATAAGGTACCTTTTACTTTCACATCACCTATTACAAGTTTAGGTGTTTCTGGCCAGTCCTGGTGCTCTTGGATATCCCTCAACCCAGCTGTGTTGTCCAACCCCAGATGCTCTTGGGTGTAGGAGTGTCGGGGGGTAGGACGGTCAGGATGGACGGAGACGAGAGAGCTCTGCAGCCAAGGCGTGGAACTTGCGGTTTATTGCAAAGGGCCTGGGTGCAGGGCCCTGCTTGGAGCTGCCAGGCACAGCTCGGAGCAAGCCCGAGAGAAGAGAGGGGTAGAGAGGGTGAGAGGGTAAGAGAGTAAAAGTGCAGTTGAATATTCTATTTCTCACTAACCAATCTAGTACAAGATAGAAATCCTATAGCATTTACACACTGCCTATAAGAATCATGACATTACCATAATGTGTTACATTTTAAACCCTTAAAACTCCTCTTTGGACCCCTTCTGCTGAGCTAGTAGGGTCTGCTCTGACCCTTGGACCTGTCTGCAAGCAGAGGGTATTGTTTCATCAAAAGGGGATTACCTTCAGCCAGCCATACCGTTGTTTTCCAGTTGTTCAGAAACTAAGATATCTCAGAGCTTGCTTTCATTTCAGTCTCGCTTAGAGTTTCTATATTGTCAAAATCTTTTGCAGACAATCATATTTATAAGGCTTTCCTGTTTCATGTTCCCCAACACTTTGGCATTTTTTTATCCCTGAACCCAGCTGTGCGCTCCAATCCCAGATACTCTTGAGGATATCCTCAATCTGGCAGAATTTTGCTCAACCCTGAATGCTCTTAGAATGTTAGTCCCTCGACCCAGCAGGTTTTAATTCTGGATGCTCTTGGGCACTCTTATCCCTCAATCCAGCAGGTTTTTAGGGGCCCCTTTTGTCCCGTTTCCTAGTGGATTGGGCTCGGAAACTCCTCTCCTCCCTTGCTCCAAGGGGTCCAGCCCCTCTCTGAGACCCAGTCCCAGTTACCCCGGGGGATTCTCTCACTCTTCTTCTCACTCGCTGTGTCTCTTTACTGGCTGCTTCCCTCGAGGAAAGTTGGAAACGCAGCATGGGAGACTCCAGCACTCACTTGGCAGGTCTGGGACAACCAGCCCTCCTCTTATTCACACACATTCATCCCCCTGTACCTGCCCCCCTGGGAAATACTTACCAATCCCTTTTCCTTCCCGGGTTCTTCATGCACATTACCACTCTTAGGGGGGCAATTACCGCGGTTGTAGGGAGCCTTTTCCCTTCTCTTTGTTTTATTGTCTCCCTTTGTCCACCATAACCTGCGTCTGTCGGTCGCCCCAGGGGAGACAGAGCGAGGCTGCCAACGGGGCAGGGCGCGCCTTCCCCACTCTGACTCTCCTAAAGCACCGGCAGCGAGGTGTTAGTAACCATCCTCTGCTACCAAATTGTGAAAAACGCCAATCACTTGCTTTTAAAATTTTAAAAGTTTAATGGTAATAAAATGGTTATAAAAAATAGTAATAATAGTAGCGTAATAACAATTGCAACAAATCCAATCAGGACAATATGAGACAACAAATACAAAGAGTTACAGACGTCTGGGTACCTTTTTCTGGGCAGCACGAGCCCGAAAAAGGACACCCGTTAACACAGGATTAACCCTTAGGAACAATAGCCTGTTGCACGTTCATACACTTCATACATGATGCATAAATTCCATTCAAACATAGGATTCTGTCTGGTCAGTGCCAGCTTCTGCCTCTGAATCCTAACAGCGCCTTCGAGGCAGGAAGAAGTTCATTTCTTCTGATAAGAGGGCATTAAATTCTTTTTCTCTGAAAGACTTAGGTATCCTGTGGCTGCTATCTCGCTGCAAGTCCTTTCTTTAAAAAAAGCCTCTTACCAAGCATAGTTTCTATTTTAACATTTTTTAATAACCTAAAACCATATTCAACTCACTACTTAAGAGAATTAATACAGCAGTACTTTCTAACACAAGACATATAATATTCATTTTAATATTTGGGATAACCCAATCACAAAACATGCATTTTTTATAAGTATAATCCCACTTACTTCCAGTCTCTCCCAGTTTGGTCCCAGCTGCCGCCAGCATGGTTCCAGTTGCTTCCTCAGTCAACTCAGTGAGTCCCAGTATGATGCCATTTGCTCCCAGTCACTCCCAGTCAGGCCCAGTATGGGGGATGATGTGCAGGGAGTGCTCACTGTGACACTCAGTTCCTCCCAGTATTAGTCCAGTCAGTCCCAGTATGACCCAAATATGAGCCCAGTGTGCTCCCAGTCTCTGCCAGAATAAACCAGTTGTGCTCCACATGGTTCCAGTTGCTCTCTTTCACCCTCACTTTCCTTCCAGTCACTCCCAGTATCTCCCAGGGTACCCCAGTTCCCTCCACCATCTTTCCAGTTCCTTCCAGTATGATCCCATTTGCTCCCAAGCACTCCCAGTCAGCCTCAGAGTAGTGGCACTCACTGCCAGTCACCACCAGTATGATCCCAGTTCATCCCAGTACAAGCCCAGCAGTTTCCAGTCACCGCCAGCATGCACGCAGTCACTCCCTGTTCTTCCCAGTTGCTCCCACCATGATCCCAGTTACTCACAGCTGCTCCCAGTCATCCTTAGCATAATCCCAGTCACTCCCAGTATATCCCATTTGCCCCTAACATGGTCTCAGTTGCCTCCTGCAGGCTCCTGCTCACTCCCAGTATGATCCCAGTGTCCATCAGTGCGATCACAGTCTGCCCTGGCATGGCAGTATGATCCCAGTATGATGTCAGTACAAGCCCAGTGCACTCCCAGTCACTCCCAGTACGATCCCAGTATGATATCTGTAGAAGCCCAGTACAGTCCCAGTATGATCCCAGTATGATATCAGTACAATCCCAGTACACTCCCAGTATGTTCCCAGTATGATATCAGTACAAGCCCAGTGCACTCCCAGTACGATCCCAGTATGATATCTGTACAAGCCCAGTGCAGTCCCAGTCACTCCCAGTACGATCCCAGTCCAGCCCAGTCCCTGGCAGTGCTGCCACTGCTGGGATCCCCCAGCCCTGTGTGCGTTCCCCCTGGCGGATGTGCCGAGAGGAGCCCCAAGGGCTGGCAGTGCCCAGGCAGGGTCCCCAGCAAGGCCCAGTTTGGATGTGCAGCCCCCAGTTTGCCCAGTTTGCCTCTCCTTTGGCCCGGGCCGGGTTCCCCCCGCCCGCAGCGGCTGGAGCAGCCGAGAGCCCCGCGCTGCCCATCCCGACCTGTCCCGGCTCCATCCCCGCTCCTGCCGCGGCTGCGAGGGCTGCGGGAACGGGGCAGCGAGGGTGTGGCTGCTGCTGGGGGAGGAGGAGGAGGGAGGGAAGGGCAGGGATGAAGGGTGTTATAAATTGGAGTGGTCAATCTGCCGAGTGAGTATAATCAGATTAACAATTTTTATTGATTACAGCAAGCAAGGCAAAAAGCAAATCAGCGCTGGGCGACAGGGGAGTCTCCGCTCCGCCAACTGCCGCCCGCTTCTGGTATTTCGTGGGGTTTCTATACAGTCCTGCTTCCGGGTTGGCGTGTCTTTCAGGGTAGTACTCTGTGCATTCTCCTCCTGTTGCTAGGTGGTCGTAGTCTGCCTCCCGGTGGTCTGAGGATGAAGGCCGGTAGTCTTCTTCTTGCCCCACGGTCAACCTTTCCTTAGTTGGTATGGTTGGTCTGGTTCCTGGAACTTTAAGCATACTCAGCAGATAAGCAAATATTGTGCTATCAATCATAGCAGGCCCGCTACCCATGTCAACGGCCTCGCCCCTTACTCCTCGGCAAACAATAGGCACATAGGTACGTATAGTTACACATTGCTTACTTAGCATTTCAACATATTAGCTTCTAACATTTTGCAGTTTAAGCCTTATGACATTTATTTTGCAGTATATTAGCCCGTTATATTCATCTTGCAACATACTAGCTTGTTACATCTTTCTTTGCAGTTTTTCTATTATTGGCTTTTCCCCTTTTCATAGTCTTTAGCAAGTTGATGAACAAACTCATTAACTCATTACAAAGGGGGAGGAGGAGGTGGGGTTAGGGAGGAGGAGGAGATGGGATGGAAGGGGAGGGATGGAAGAGGAAAAGGAAGTGAGGATAACACAGAGAGGGAGGAGGATGGGGGATGGAAGGGGATGAGTGGGAGGAAGAGGAGGGACAAAGGCAGATCGAGGCTGAGCTGAGGGAACCACGCGGTCGATCCCTGCCTGAATTCGCAGCCCCCACCTGTGGGATTATTGTCCCCCCATCGTGCTGGTGAGCGGGGAGGGGGAGCTCGGCCCGGATATCCTGGGGGGTCCCTGGGTTGGGGTTTTTGGGGGATGTTTGGAGAATGAAGAAGTCCAAGGCTGAGCGGAAAAGGCCCCTTGGGGGGACATCGGGGGGTGGCGGTGGCGGCTGCCGGCAGAGGCAGCCTGGAGGAGCAGAGCCCTGTGTCCCCCAGGAGCCCAAAGTGGGGAGCCCAGAGAGGGGGGAGCGCCGCCATTGGTGGGAGCCTCAAGAGCCTGGAGAGGGGCAGGGGGGACTCCTTGGAGCCGCTGCAGCCCCGAGCAGAGAATGAGGGGAGAAGGGAGCCCGGGAGCCCAAACAGCCCCGGCATCCCGAAATGGGGAGAGCGAAGCGGGGGGAGCTTTTGGCATTGCTGGGACTGCCAGCAGCCTGGGCAGGGCGGGCACCAAGGAGAAGGGGGACCCCCAATCCAAGCGTGAGCCCCAACAGATGGGACAGGGGGGAACCCCCAAACACCAGAGGGGAGAGACCAGGGACGGGGAACTCCTGGGAGGCTTTTTCAGGGCTGAATTTTGGTGTTTGGGAGGTTTTTCTGGAGCCCTGATGGGCAGTGGCTTGTAGAGATGGACTTGGGCAGAGGCACCTTCAAACTCACTGTGCTCATCCCTTGTTTTCCCCAAACCAGGATTTCCCATTGCCAACTCCTGGGAGGCTGCGAGGAACAGGAAGATGCCCCAGGACAATGAGGCAGGTGAGGAGGAAGTCAGTGTCCCTGGAATGCTTAAAATCAGAGGGTTTTGGGAAAGCTGCAAAAGACAAGCCTCAGAGACAGTAGAACTGATTTGAGCTTTGCAGCAGCCAATAGATTGGTCAGCAGAAAAATTATATAAGTAGGAAAGAAATAGAAAGTAGGGAGAAATAGAACAATGGTCTGTGTATTAACACTTTTCTGGAATAACTCCCTAACCTGCGGAAAAGTATATTTAGCAAGATATTAAGAATTTCCAAGCTTAATAGTGGAGCTCTGTGCATTGTGTTTTAGGGCTTACAAGCAGGTATTGTACTTGAAATAAGCAAGCATTGTTTTAACCATCAATGTGCTTATAGTGCTTGGATAGAACTACTGTCAATAAGCTTTTGCTTTGTGTGATTGGTCAAAAACCTTTTAAAGTAAGTTTTAACATGAACTTCTTTGTCTGTTACCTGTGAAATGAGCTACTGGCATATTCCCATTGTCATAACCAAGTAATAAGACAGATGTTGGAAAATCACACAGCTCAGGACGCATTCCTAGCAGTCCAGTCCTGTTTGTGATTTGTGCACAGCCCCGAGGTGGTGATGAGTGCCCCTTTCCCCTCTGTGCTGCTCCATCTCCCAGCCCAGCACGGCCCCGGCTGCAGCTCAGCCCTGGGGGATCTCCTTGGCCTTGCCTGTGGCACGGAGGCAAATCCCATCCTGTCCTTGTCCTTCCTCCCGCAGAGCAGGAGCTGAGCATGGAGAGCAGGGAGGACAAATGCCCGCGGCAGAACCTGGTGGAAGAGGCCGTTTTGAGCGGCTCCACGGCACAGGAAGCCAACGGGGAGGAAAAGCCCGGGAGATGCCGCATGAGGAGGGGCTGCAAACGCAGCCGGCGGGGATCTGAGGGGGAAAGAGCCAGCCTGGGCCGGGAAGGCGGCCGGAGACGGAGCCAGAGCTCGGAGCTGGTGCTCCATGAGCAGCTCCATGATGGGGAGAAGCCCCACACATGTGTGGAGTGTGGGAAGAGCTTCAGGTGGAAATCCAACCTGATCAGGCACCAGAGGACCCAAACTGGGGAGAGGCCCTACGAGTGTTCCAAGTGTGGGAAGAGGTTTAAGACCAGCTCCCATCTCCTCCGGCACTATCAAAGTCACAGAGAGGAGAAGCCGTTCCAATGCCCCGACTGTGGGAAGGGATTCAAGCAGAACTCTGATCTCACCAACCACCGGCGCGTCCACACTGGGGAGAGGCCCTACGAATGTGATAAATGCAGGAAGAGGTTTAAGACCAGCTTCATTCTCCTCCAGCACTATTGGATTCACACAGAGGAGAGGCCCTTCCGCTGCCCCGACTGTGGGAAGGGATTCAAGCAGAATTCCACCCTCATCACCCACCGGCGCATCCACACAGGGGAGAGGCCCTACGAGTGTCCCCAGTGTGGGAAGAGCTTCTCCAGCAGCTCTCACTTGACCCAACACCAACGGAGGCACCACTAAGGGAAGCCCTGCGAGTGCCCCGAGTGCGGGCAGAGCTTCGTGCGCTGCTCCAGCTCCATCCCCCCCTGGAGGAGGCACTTTGGGCACAGCCCTGGTCACTCACATTCCCTGTGATTCATGTTGGGAACACACCTGGCTGCTTCGGCTTTTGGTTTGGCCTTAATTTTCCTCTGCTTCACCTTCATCTTTTAAAAACACCCAAAACTGGGTTAAATGAAGGAAATTCATCGAATATATCAGACATTGCATAATTTTTCAGTTGTTTTAGAGGGAAGTTAGTATTTGGGGACGCATTCTTTGTGGAGTGCTGCTGTTGCTAAGAGGCAGGAATTTGATCTCACCCTTCTTGTGTTGCTAAGAACTCCTCCCCTGACCCAAACCCCAACTCCACCATTGCGATATATTATAAAAAGTCAACGGCCCTGCCTTTGCCCTGTCTCTGTGGGGTAAGAAATGGATTCCCAATGGATCAGCGCTTTTCCCGCTGTATTCCAAGAGGATGAACCTGTTTCACTGGATTCCTAGAGGATTCTGACTGTCACTGTTTTTTTTTCAATTGTACTACTGCCATCCTATTTTTGATTTTTCCTAATAAAAAGCTGTTATTTCTACTCCCATATCTTTGCCTGAGAGCTCCTTAATTTCAAAAGTATTTATTATTTTTAGAATTTATTATTATAATAATAGTAATAATAATAATAATAGTAGTAGTAGTAGTTAAAGGGAGGGAGTTTACATTTTCTATTTCAGTGGAGGCTCCTGAAATGAGATGAGGCTGAGATGAGGTTGGGAAGTGATTTAGAGTCGTGGGATCTCAATTAGAGTGGTGGGATGGAGATTGTGTGGGGCTGGGTGTGTGGGATGTATTTGACAGCAAATAAAACTCAGAGACTTTACTGATTTCTCTCCCATTCATGTTCAGTCTGTTGCAGTTCTGTTTGCAGAGTTGTCATGGTTTGACCAGGAAGAAGTGGGAATTCTGGGAAGCTGTGGTCAAACCAATGAAGGTTTTGGGTTTCATACTGACACCTGGTGTAGCCAGTGGGGTTTGGACACACCTCCGAGAATACACAGGGGTTAAAAGCAGGGCACTGCCCTGGCACTTCCTCTTTGGACCTCGTCGGGCGAGGAGTTCAGATCTCTCTCCCCCGCCCGGCCCGCTGCTGCTGGGCGGGGGAGGGGCCAGCCACGTAGTAGGCCCGGGGCCTAGACAGAGGTGAAGGTTGAGGGGGCTTCGAGGATGGAAGGGTGGGAGAGCCCCAAGAGACATCGGGCAGCCAGCCCCCCCCCCTCCCCCCCCCAGGAGAGCAGCCAGCGAGAAAGGAAAGGAAGACTGCCCGGCCGCAGCGGCAGCGTGTGGGCAGCGTGCGTGAGAACCGTTCCGAGACCGACAGCAGAGAGACTGAAAACTTTTAACCCTTTCTTGCATGATTGGGGCCTTACAAAAATGCTAATCCTCCTCGAAGCTGAATAAGAAGGGAGATGAGAGATGAGATGACTTGGCTCGGAGATTGTGGAGATGATTGGATGGGGAGAGATGATTTGGAGTGGCCTTTTGGCTGGACTTTTTCTTGTAGCCATGGACTCAGTTGTTCCTGTGACACAGACTGCATTTAGGGGGAGGCAGTGCCTCAAAACCAGGAGGGTTCATTTGTGAGGACCCCCCGGCCCCAGGGGGTTGGAAAAATATGGGGGGGACAGTTGTCCCAAAAGCAGAGACTGTGCCTTTTTGGAGTGAGACAAGGCATCCTTGAAAGACCACCCTAAAAGCAGCTCTGGCCATGTCTCGGTGGTGAGAGCACTGAGCATGGAAGGAACATGTCACAAGCGGCAAATGGACTTTCCGGGCGGTGCCGAAGTGACAAGGAAGCATCCGGGATTTCAGTGTGTTTCCAGAAGCCTATGGAACAAGAAGGACTCCTTTTCCTCTTCATGAACTGCAGTTTGAGTATACTAAAGTGTCGTGCCGGGCTGGGCAGTTGGTATTTTTGAGAGAATGTATTGGATTGGGAAAGTCAGGGAGTGGGGAGGAGGAAAAGTGGTTTTGTAAGGTTTTCAATTTTTTTTCTTTTCTTTATAGTCTCTCCCTATTTCCCTGTAGTTTAAGTAATAAAGTGGTCTTTATGTTTAAGTTAGAGCCTGTTTTGCTTATTCCTGGTCACATCTCACAGCAGACACCAGGGTGAGGCATTTTCATGGGGGGCACTGGCTCTGTGCCAGGCTCAAACCATGACAAGAGTGCCGCCTTCTCAGCTCATTGTCTTGGTGTCCCTTTTTCTCTCCTGCCTCTCTTTGCCTGCTCTGTTTCTCTCTCAGTGTCTCCCTGGACCCACGGACCACCAGAGACCCTCCCCTGATTTAATTGACCCAGGCACCACCAGAGACCCTCCCTATATTTAATTGCCTCAGGGACCACCCAATACCCTCCCCTGATTTATTGCCCCAGTGACCACCAAAGACCCTCCCCTGATTAAATTGACCCCTCCCCTGATTTAATTGACCCCTGCCACCAAAGACCCTCCCCTGATTTAGTTGACCTTTCCCTGATTTAATTGACCCCTCCCCTGATTTAGTTGACCTTTCCCTGTTTTAATTCCCCTTACCCTGATTTAATTGACCCTGCCCTGATTTAATTGACCCCTGCCCTGATTTAGATGACCCCTCTGTCCCCACAGACCCTCCCCTGATTATTTATTATTTTATTTCCCAATTATTTTTTTATTCCCAGGTCCCAGGAGCTGAAGTCCTGAAGGCTGGCAGGGCAATGTCTCTGTAGGATTTTGCTCCATTTCCCTTCAAGGGCAGGAACATCTTTTCCTGGCTGGGAGGTGGAATTGCAGACTTTTGGAATGTGTGCAGGGCAACACGGACAGGCATCAAACATGGACTGGGATCAAATAGGGGTTGGAATCAAATATGGACTAGGATCAAACAGGGACTGGGATCAAATATGGACTGGGATCAACTATTGATTGGAATCCTACAGTGTGAGATAAACTGGACTGAGCTTATATAGACTGAGATCAAATACGGGCTGGGATCAAATATGAATTGGGATAAAAAATGGACTGGGATCAAATATGGACTAAAATCAGCTATGGACTGTGATAAACTGGACTGGGATCAAATCAGGACTGGGATCAACTTTGGACTGGGATCAACTTTGGACTGGGATCAAATATGGCCTGGATCAAATATGACAGATTTTATGGACTGGGATCAAATGTGGACTAGGATAAGCTATGGACAGGGATCAAATATGGACTGGGATCAAATATGGATTGGGATCAAATGGACTGGGTTCCTACAGACTGGGATAAACTGGACTGAGATTATATAGATGTCGTGGTTTGAGAGGAAGTTAGTTTTCTGGGATATGAAGTGGTCAGGCCAGTAGGTGCTCACATTTGAATACTGGCACCTGGTTTGGCCACTGGGGACATTGGATATGCCTCTGAGAACACAGGGGTTAAAAAGCAGAGCACTCCCAGGGGAAGCTCTCTTGGGTTCCATCGACGGACGCAGGTCGGGCCTCTCCTGCCCAGCTCCTGGCTGGTTTGGGGCTGGGTGAGGTAGGCCTGGCCCGAGGATGGAAGGGTGGAAGAGCCCCGAGAGCCATCGGCAGCCACACCTCCCCCCCAGGAGACAGAGAGACAGAGCGCCTGTGCCACCGTGAAATTTGATATCCTGTGCTGGCAGCACAGCCCGGCTGGCGGAGAAGGGCGGGGGGATGCAGCGAGAAGGGGTCCGGCAGCTGTGGGAGCTTTGGGCGGGCAGAGCCCGAGCTTTTAACCCTTTATCGGACAAGGAAAACTTTGCAGAACATTAATCTTTCCTAGAAGAGAGATAAGAGATGAAATGGAGGAAGGAAATGTGCAAGTGTGAAGGTCTGGGCAAGTGAAAGATGTCAGGAGAGTAGAGAAGAATCTTAGGTGGGAAGAGATGATGGAGTGGCCTTAGCTGGACTTTTCCTGTATGGCCATGGACAGAACCATGTTTCCTGTGACACAGAGACTGCATCCAGGGGGAGGCAATGGCTCAGAGCCAAGAGGGTTCAGTGTTGGTACCCCTCAGCCCCAAAGGGTTAAATTTTGGGGGCACAGGTGTCCCAAAGGTGAGACTGTGCTCTTTTTGGAATGGGACAAAGCATCCTTAAAAGGACAACCCTAGAAGCAGCTCTGATCCATGTGCAGTGGTGAGAGCGCTGGACATGGAAGGAAGAGGTCACGATGGCAGATGTTCTCCGGGCGGTGCCACGAGTGACATGGAAACACACGAGGTTTCAGCGGTGTTTCCTGGGGAAGCCTATGGCACAAGAAGGATTCCTCCCCTCTTGGTGAACTGAGAATTGATTACCTAAAGGGTGGTGATGGACCGAGAGTTGGTGATTTCGGGAATAGATGTATTGGAAATTTGGTGGCGGGGGGAGGAAATGTTTTTGGAAAGTTTTCATTTTCCCTGTGTGTTTCTTGTTACTTAGAGTTGTAGTTTAGTTAATAAAGGTTTCTTTTCTTTATTTCTAAGTGGGGGCCTGCTTTGCTTATTCCTGGTCACATCTCACAGCAGACACCAGGGAGCATATATTTTCATGGGGACACTGGCATTGTGCCAACATCAAACCATGACACCTATGCTGCCAGTTGGCCTTTTTCCACCTCTCCAGCCATCCCCATAGAACATTGGCTACCATCCATGAATCAGTGTAGAGGTAGAGCTTTGGCCATTTCTCTCCCTTAGCATTGTCCAGGGCCAGCTGAACAGCTTTGAATTCTGTAAGTTGGCTTGATCCACCTTCTCCTTCAGCAGCCTCTGCCACCTGTCCTGTGGGGCTCCATACGGCTGCTTTCCACTTCTGGTTCATCCCTACGATGTGACAGGAACCGTCAGTGAAAAGAGCGTAGCGCGTTTCCTCTGGGGGCAGTTGGTTATAGGGAGGAGCCTCTTCAGCCCATGTCACTGGTTCTTGTTGCTCTTCATCAGTAAGACCAAAGTTCTCACCTTGCAGCCAGTTTGTAATTATCTCCAAAATCCCAGGGCAATTCAGGTTTCCAATACGGGCGCACTGTGGGATAAGAGCAATCCGTTTACTCCATGTAGCGTCAGTGGTGTGGTGGGGGGTGGGAACCTTTCCTTTGAACATCCACCCCAGCACCGGTAGTCGGGGTGCCAGGAGGAGTTGTGCTTCTGTGCCAATCACCTCTGAGGCAGCCTGGACTCCTTCACAGGCAGCCAAGATTTCCTTCTCTGTGGGAGTGTAGTTGGCTTCTCACCCTCTGTAGCTTCGACTCCAAAATCCCAGTGGTCGGCCTCGAGTCTCCCCAGGCACCTTCTGCCAAAGGCTCCAGGACAAGCCATGGTTCCTGGCTGCAGAGTAGAGCACGTTCTTCACCTCTGGTCCTGTCCTGACTGGGCCAAGGGCAACTGCATGAGCAATCTCCTGCTTGATCTGTGCAAAGGCTTGTTGCTGCTCAGGGCCCCAGTGGAAAGTGTTCTTCTTACGGGTGACCAGGTAGAGAGGGCTCACGATCTGACTGTACTCAGGAATGTGCATTCTCCAAAAGCCTATGGCACCTAGGAAAGCTTGTGTCCCCTTCTTATTGGTGGGTGGAGACATTGCTGTGATCTTGTTGATAACATTGGTGGGAATCTGATGCCGTCCGTCTTGCCACTTCACTTCCAGAAACGGGATCTCTTGAGCAGGTCCCTTGACTTTGCTCTTCTTGATGGCAAAGCTGGCTTTCAGGAGAATCTGGATGATTTTCTCCCTTTTCTCGAACACCTCTGCTGCTGTCTTCCCCCACACAATGATGTCATCAATATACTGCAGGGATGTAGGGTAGGATGAAGAAACCATACACCATACATATCGTAAACAGACGCCAGTATCTTTGTAAACGCTTTATAAATCATTATCACCAAGGCCAGCACAACAGCTATTCCAATCCGTACCCCTCTACCGTAAAAATTACTTGTTAAGAACAATAATCCTAGTGACAAGAAAGGTATTGAAACCTCAAAAAGGTGTAGAGCCCAGAGCCATACGAAGGCTTTCACACCCAGAGACATCAGGGGTTCAAGCAGCATGGCTACTAACTGCTTTAACAACAAACACACAAGTAATAGAGCTTTTTTCCAACGTTTCCAGCCCCACGTTGGGCGCCAATTCATGTATTTGTCAAGGTTTAGAGCAGCTTTGGGGAAGAATCCCTCAAAGGAGCTCCGGTGAGAAAAGCACATCCAATCGGCCCCTCCCCCCAACTGGTCTGGGAGGAAAAAATAACTCCTTGGAGAAAGGTGGAAAAAACCTGTTTATTAAACAATAAAACCAAAACAATATCAAACAATGAGACCCCTTGCCACTCTAAAAGAGATTAAAAACTGAGAAAACCCCGGGTTGAAGCTCAGCTTACTCAGTCTCTGTTCAGTCCCTCCGGTGCTGGAATTGTCACAGGCCAGGCCTGGCCCGGTGGGCCACAGCTGCAGCTGCCGGTAATCTCCTGGGAGTTCAGTCCAGAGCAGTTTCAAGAGGTCGAAAGAAAAAGGAAAAAAAAACAGTCCAGGGAACTTCTTTGCCTCAGCTAGCTAAAACTAACTAAAAAGAAAAAGAAGAGCTCTGTTCCACTGTCTGTTCATCCACAGACAACACAGGCCAGGAGCAGGAATGTGGAGGAGGAGTGCAGTGTCTGAAAAAAAAACTGCGTGCTTCTTCTCTTCCCGCCTTCACTCTCTGGAACACTCTTAAAGGTACAAAACTTACTATTCAACATAAACAGAATGAGACGATTGGGGATAAAAGCATCATAGAGTCAACCCAGCACAAGGTCTAAAATTCAGAGTGGATTGAGAGGCCCTGTGTCCATCAGGAAATGCCTCCTCTCAATGCAGACCCACCCTGAATGTTCTCAAGGGCTGCAGTGTGGAGGATCCCTGGTGTGATGGGAGCTGTGCCAGCCCTGGCAATCCATGTCCATCAAGGGGTGGACTTGCTGGTGCTGAGGGTGCTGCTGTCTGTGCTTGCAGTGTCCTTGTGCCCTGCAGCTGGAGCCCTGGTTCCTTGCCCGGGGCTCTTTGGGTGGGCTCTCCCCTGCCGAGGAGGGCAATGCCTCTGCGAGGTGCTTGTGGCCGAACCGTGCCCTGGGTGCTGAGGCCAGGGGTTGATCCCTCAGGCCTTTGGCCCTGGGGTTGATCCCTCAGGCGCTGTAGGAACTGTGCCCTGGCCTTTGCCTTCAGCTTGGCCTTTTGCTGCTCCCTTCTTGCACTCACCTGCTGTGCCTTTGTGCCCAAGTGCTGCAGGGCCTTCTTGTGCCCCTCCTGCAGCCCCCTCAGTGCCTGTGGGTGCTCATCCTCTGACAGATGCTGAGCTTTCTGCAAAATCATTTGTATCTCCAGTAACCCTAATAAAACCCTTAAAAGATAATCTCCATGCTAAAATGTACAATCCACATTTCCCAGGTGTTCCTTGCTCCTCCTCCCTGTGCTCAGGGTGCCCTCCCCAGCCGGTATCCCAGAGCTGCTCCCTGTCCTGCCGCAGTGTCCAAAGGCGCCCCCCGGCGGGCAGGGCCGGCAGCTGCACGGGGCCGGGCAGCGGCCGGGCCGTCCCGCAGCCTCCTGGGGGCCGGGGGCTGCTGCCGGCCCTGCCCGGGGCTGGTGGGGTCAGGCAGCGCCTGGCGCTAAGCCCCGGCTGCCCCGCAGCCCTGGCCCGGTCCCGCAGCTCCCCACAGGCCCCCAGCCCGTGCTCCCGGTGCCGCAGCTCTGCGCCCGGTGCTGCCGCTGCCCCACAAAGATAAACCCCCTGAAACCCTGACCTCCTTGTATTCCTCTTCTGGAAACCAGGGATACAAATGATCTGAATCAGCTGACAAGTTTTGAGGCTAAGACCCTGCTGATAAACATCCCAATCCTCAGTATTTTTCTCTTCCTCCTCTTCTCCAGCATCCTTTTCCTTCCCCCGTAGATTCGTCCTGTAGCTTCTTGCCTTAACCATATTGCTGCACAATCCTCTTCACGCAATCCCTTTGCAGCACACCAACACCATCCATGCCCTGTTGTCCAAATGCGAGGGGAATTTGGGGAGGTGGGAGTGGGGCAGCGCCAAGGCCGGGCCCCCCCGCGCTGTCCTGGCGGGAGCGGCTGCAGTGGGGACCGAGTGCGGGCGGGAGCGGCCGAGAGCCCAGCGCTGCCCCAGCACTGCCAATCCCTGCCCCTGCCGTGGGATGCTGTGGGTTTGGGGTGAAGAGGGAGCCGGCAGTGGGTGCTGGGCCTGGGGCAGGAGGAGAAGGGAAGGAGAAGCAGAGTTGAGGAACAAAAGGCTCAAATGATGCACATGGGTGGAGAAGGTGGGATTGTGCAGGAGAAGGAGTAATAGCAGGAGGAAGAGGAGTGGGAGAAAGAGCAAGGACACTGGATGCAGAGGAGGAGCAGAAATAGGAGGCACCACAAGGTTCCACTTCTCCCTGTATCTGAAGCTTCCCTCCCAGCCCCAGTAGCATTCCCCCCACCATGCAGCAGGTGACCAGGGAAGGGGAATCCATGATTTTCACGGTGCTGTATCTTGGTGTTTCTGAGCTTTCTTGAGCTAAATGTTGTTGCTTTGGGTTTTTTTGGTGTGTGAATCTTCATATTCTGGAAGGGGGTTGTGCTGAATCATAATGTTTTGGGAGTTTTTGATCTGTGTCTTGATGTTTGGAGGACTTTTTTGCTGAATCTTGGTGTTTTGGAGGTTCTTAGAAACACAAGATGCCCAATGACTTAATGAGATGAACTTGGGCAAGGAGGAGCTCCCAGTCGAAGACACTCTTATTTTGTTTTTTTACCCATACCAGGATTTTTCATTCCTAGGGCGTGGCTGGATGGAGGAGGAGGAAAAGCCCTGGAGATTCCGCACGAGGAGGGGCTGCAAACCCAGCCCAGGGAGCTGTGGGGAGGAAAGAGCCCCCCTGAGCCAGAAAGGCGGCCGGAGATCCAGCCAGAGCTCAGAGCTGGTGGAGAAGCCCCATGGCAGGGAAAAGCGCCACGAGTGCTTGGAATCTGGGAAGGGTTTTAGTCGGAGCTTGCACCTGATCGAGCACCAGGTGATCCACACTGGGGAACGGCCCTACGAGTGTGGGGAGTGTGGGAAGAGCTTCAGGCACAACTCTGTCCTGATGCAACACCAGAGGATCCACACTGGGGAAAAGCCCTTTGATGTGGGGAATGTGGGAAGAGCTTCAGACAGAGGGGCCACCTGATGCAACACCAGATGATCCACAGCGGGGACCGGCCTTACGAGTGTGGGGAATGTGGGATGAGCTTCAGCCAGAAGGGGAGCCTGATGCAGCACCACAGGATCCACACAGGAGGAAAGCCCTATGAGTGTGTGGAATGTGGGAAGAGCTTCAGCCAGAGCTCTGGCCTGAGGAAACACGAGAGGATCCACACTGGGGAAAAGCCCTATGAGTGTGGGAGGTGTGGGAAGAGCTTCAGCATGAAGTGCCAGCTGACGGAACACCAGAAGATCCACTCTGGGAAAAGCCCTACAAGTGTGGGGAATATGGGAGGAGCTTCAGAGGAAGCTTGGCCCTGATTCGGCACCAGGTGATCCACACGGGGGAACAGCCCTACACCTGCTTGGAATGTGGGAAGAGCTATGGGTGGCACACTGACCTGAGAAAACACCAGCAGCATGTTCACTCTGGGGAGAAGCCCTACAAGTGTCCCCAGTGTGGGAAGAGGTTTCACAGGAGCTCCGATCTCCTCAAACATGAGCGGATTCACAGCGAGGAGAGGCCGTTCCGCTGCCCCGACTGCGGGAAGGGATTCAAGCTAAACTCCAAACTCGCCATCCACCGGCGCATCCACACCGGGGAGAGGCCCTACGAGTGTGGGGAGTGTGGGATGAGATTCTCATTGAGCTCAACTTTGACCAAACACCAACGGAGGCGCCACTAAGGGAAGCCCCGTGAGTGCCCTGAGTGTGGGAAGAGCTTTGTGTGCTGCTCCAGCTCCATCCCCCATGGGAGGATCCGTGTTGGATGATCCCCAGTGACGCTTTTTTGTCAGAGCCCTGGTGATCTGTAGTCCTGGTGATCCAAGTTGGAAGGCATCTGGCTGGGGGGCTCCACATCTTCCTGGTTCCCTGAGGGTACCTAGATAAACCCAGCAGCAGGAACATCCACCGGGACGCAGACCTATAATGGGAATTCCATGGGGAAAGCAGATTTGTCGACTTTCAACCCCATAAAATCTTTTGCATTCAATTCTATCTTCCTGTGACATCAAGGAGTATTGAATGGTCTTGGAGGTATATTCTGGGTTGACTATTTGGTGCTTGTATCCCCAGTCTGTTCTGTTTGTGCTGAAAAAGAAGTTTTGCACTTTCAAGACTTGTCCTGAGAGTGAAAGGGGGAGAGAAGAAGCACGGAGTTTGTTTTCAGAAACCGCACTCACTCCTCCACAATCCTGCTCCTGCACTGTGTTGTCTGCGGATGGACAGACAGCGGGACAGAGCTCTCCTTTCCTTTTAGTTAGTTTTAGCTAGCTGAACCAAACAAGTTCTTTGGACTGTGGGGTTTTTCCCCTTTCTTTGGACCTGTTTAAACCTGCTCTGGCCTGAACACCAGAAGAGCACGGGCAGCTCACACCTGTGGCCCACCGGGCTGGGCCTGGCCTGGGACATTTCCAGCATCGGAGGGACTGATAAGAGACTGAGTGAGCTGAGCCTACAGACCATGGAGGGACTTTGTGAGTTTGTGTCTCTTTTAGAGCGGCAAGAGGTTTTATTGTTTCATATTATTTAGGTTTTATTGTTTAATAAACAGTTTTTTCCACTTTTCTCCAAGGAGGTATTTTATTTTTCCCGAACCAGTTGGGGGAGGGGCCAATTGAATCTGCTGTCTTAAAGGAACCCCTTTGTGGGTTCTCTCCCAAATTTGCCCTGAACCAGGACAAGGTCTTTTCCAACTTCATGGATTCCATGATTTTAATTTCCTATTGCCCAAGGGTGTCTTCTGTAGCCAAATGGTGAAAAACTAGGGAAAAGACCAAGATTTTGGAGACAGTGGGGTAGAAACCCCACCAAAAAAGATTCTTCCCTTCCACCTAAGCAGTGGATCCTCAGCTGGTAAGGACAAGGAAATCCTTTTCTTTTGGCCTTGATTTTGTTTTAATTTCTATTTATCCCTTTAAAATATCCAATATTGAGGTAAAAACAGACATTGAACTAAGACTTGGGTGTGGTCAGGGTAGGACACATGGACACATGGAGAGAGACTTGGGGACACATGGATATTAACAGGGATGCGGCCATTTGTGGGGACATGGGGGGACACGGGCATGGATGTAAATGTGAGGGACAATGACAGGGATGGAAACATGGTGGGGAGAGAGCCATGGGTGAGGACATGGTGGGACATGGGCAGTGACATGTGGGGACATGGCCATGGCCGGTGCCATGGGGGGAACTTGCAGGGGATGTGGGGGATGCTGGGTTTGAGGGGGTTGAGGGTTCCTGGGAGGGACTTGGGTCTTGCTGAGGCCTTTGGGGACCCCGGGCTGAGCAGCTCCTGCTGTGCTGGGAGACCCAGGGGGAGGTTCTGGGGCAGCTGATCAAGGACCCCCTGACCTGGAGCCCCAGCCAGGCATTGGGCTCCTGGAAGGGGATGAACATCCGTGTCCCCAGGAGGGAAATCCCAGCACCCCCAGGGTGTCAGGGGCAGCTCAGAGGCCCAACAGGGAGGGGAGAGCCAGAGAGAGCTGTCACACTTCTAAGCTAAACCCCAAAAGTCCCAAAACTGAGGGATTCCTCCCAGGAAAAAGCAGCCAGGAGCTGCTAGAATAGACGGAAAGGGGGAATGTGACCCTCCAGACTGAGCAGGAGGGGCCTGCATCCCCCAAAACCAAGCCCAGGGGTGAGGGCTGGGGCTGGGGGCACAATGGGGAAGGGGTGGAAGAGCAGGGGAAAGAGGATTCAGAGCGTGAGAGGGATGGGGTCCCCAAACTGAGTTGGGAGGGGGCTTTGTGTTGGAGGAATTATGAGTGGGGGAAGGGAATGGTGGGGATGGAACAGAAAAAGAGCGGTTCCATGGGGATCCCTTTGTGTCCCCATCGTTCGATTCCTTGAGTGATTCCCTGGGGCTCAGGGGGGGGAATGGATCTGCACTGGGTGGGTCCTCAAGCCCCCTGCCCAACCATGGGGGGCCTCGTGGGGGGTTCCCTCCACCCAAATGCTGGTGGTCCTGCAGCCATGGGGGAGAGGTGGGATCTGGAATGGGCAGGGAAGGAAGAGCAATAGGAAGAGGAAGGAGAGGAGGAGGAGGTGGATGGAGAAAAGGAGGAGCAGGATGAGGAGGAGGAAGAGGAGGAGCCCCAGCAGAACCACGCTTTTCCTGCCTGCCTGCTGAGTCTGCAGCTCCCCTGGCCCTGGCAGCATCGATCCCCCAGATCCCACAGGTGAGCAGGGAGGGGGAACTTGCCCCAAATCCACTGGGGGGGCCTCTGGGAGGATTTGTTTGCAGGGTAGGGGATGTTTGGATCTTGCAAGTCCCCAAGGGTGAGACACAGATGCCCCTTTGGAGACTTGTGCAGGGTTCCGGTGGCAAACTGGCTGGGGAGGTGGTACCAGTTGTGGGGGGACATTGGCATCAGAGTGGGGAGAGCAGCAAAGGCCAATTCTGGCAGCCTGGAGGGGTGGGGGAGGCTGGAGATGAGCAGGGTCTGGGCCTGCCTGACTGTGAACAGGGCTGTTACTTCTGGAGCTGTACTTGGGCAGGAGGACCAAGGGCTCACCCACTGTTTTTCCCCCAAGCCAGGATTTGTCAATCCCAAACTTTGGATAGAGCTGGAGGAGGCTGCCAGGAAAAGGAAGATGGCCTGGGACACTGAGGCAGGTGAGGAAGAAGTCACTGCCCCTTTCCCCCTCTCCTCTGCTCTGTGTCTCAGCCCAGCATTGCCCCTGGCTGCAGGACAGCCCCACTGCTGACAACGTCCTGCCAGGGATGAATTAGTGGGATCCCTTCCCCTTCCCTCTAGCACAGAGGCAAATCCCATCCTCTCCTTGTCCACAGCTCCTTCCTCTTCTCTTTCTGTCCTTCTTCCTTCCTCATTCCTTCCTCTCCTTTTCTTTCCTTACCCCAGGCACTGAGCAGCAGATGGAGACCAGGGAGGACAAATCCCTGTGGTATTCACATTTCTTGCAATAGAGACATAATTCTCTCTCACAGGATTTTTCCTGGGAAGCTGTGGAAAGGCTGAGAAAGCTCAGAAAGGAAGAAAACAATTCTTATCTCACTTGCTGCACCTGTTGTGGAATGTGTTATGGACATTGTTTACCGAGAGTGATTTGTTAATTGGACTGTAGTGATGGTTGTTTGGACTGATTGACCAATTAGATCAAAGCTGGGTCGTGACTGTCTGTAAAGGGTCAGAGGGTATTTTTAGTATGTAATTTAGTATAGATTTAGTATAGCAATAGGGTAATGTAGTATAATATAGTATAGAATGAAGCATCTGTTCAGCCTTTACAATCATGGAGTCAGAGCACATATTTCCTTGGATGGGTGAGACAAAGTAGAAATTTAACAGGATAGAAATGCATTTTTGGATTTAGGTGAAAAGTGCTGTTCTGAGCCTGTAACTTGTTTATCTGTGCTTAAGACTCCCTGTTCTCACAAGAGAGGAAAAAAATCAAAGAAAAAATCTTGTGCTCACAGAATGGCCTCGACCAAGAGAAGGAATTCAAACTCCCAAGATAAGCGGAGGCCCCATTGTCAGGGCCAAAGGCTGAGGCTGACCAGAGAGCTCTCTGCGCAAAGGGCAAGGACTGATAAAAACTAATTGCAACCTGTAACGTGAAATCAGTAAAATGAATATGAATGAGAAA